>NC_064548.1:1622500-1800000 GCF_023856365.1 Brienomyrus brachyistius
TGGGTGACCGTAGGTCGTAGACGCAGGAAAGGGCGTACACACATTGCAGAGGGGGCATCACCTGAGGTGACTGTGTCGAACAGGTTTCAGGTTCTTCCAGCTTTAGAGCCGGAACGGACTAGGGAGGCAGGTGGGCCCTTGGGCACTGAGGAGCCCCCTCCCCCCAGGAAGAGGGAGGTTGTGGTAGTGGGGGATTCCATTATTAGGGGAGTAGACAGTTATGTGTGCACGCGTGATAGAGGGTCCCGTACGGTGTCTTGCCTGCCTGGTGCCCAGGTAGGAGACCTTCCAGATCGTGTGGATAAGCTTTTGGCCCCAGCTGGGGTGGATCCAGTTGTCGTGGTGCATGTTGGCACCAACGACATAGGCAAGGGTAGAAGGGCTGTTCTGCAGGATAAATTTATAGAAGCCAATAAGCTTAGAAGCAGAACGTCCACGGTGGTATTCTCTGAAATACTCCCCGTGCCACGTGCAAGTCAGGCTAAGTTAGCTGAGATAAGGAAATTAAATGCGTGGCTAAAAGGATGGTGTAGGAAAGAGGGGTTTAGGTTTATGGGGCATTGGAGGACCTTCTGGAACAGGTGGGACCTGTTCAAGCCGGATGGGTTGCACCTGAACCAGAGGGGAACCAGTGTATTGGGGAGGCGTATGTGTAGAGTAGTTGAGGAATGTTTAAACTAGGGACTGGGGGGGCAGAGAGGTTAGTTAACTATGTCAGTGGGGGGAAACGGAAAGCCCCAAATAATCATATTGTAAGTGGGCACCGTAATAGGCCTACCCTTTGTTGTCTGTATTTAAACGCCAGAAGTATTAGGAATAAAATTCATGATTTAGAGGCTTTTATGTCATCGGACTCTTATGATATTATAGGAATAACTGAAACGTGGTTGAGTGAAAAGGATGGACAAGAATATAATATGGATGGTTACACGTTGTCCCGTAAGGATCGTATAGGAAAAAAGGGAGGTGGTGTTGCAGTATATGTAAAGGAAAACTTGCAGGAAAGGGAACTTACTGATATAAATAAAACTACGGAAGTAAATATGGGTAAAATTAGATGCTAAAAAGTCAAATAGCCTAATTGTCGGTGTTTGTTACAGAACACCTAATATAGCTGCTGAGGAAAACAGATTGTTATACAGTGATATTAGGACTATGAGCAATAAAAATGATGTGGTAGTTATGGGTGATTTTAATCTACCAGGAATGCAGTGGGACATTATCACTGGCTCTTCAGAAAATGAACTGGAGATGGTGGAATTAGTACAGGATTGTTTTTTTACTCAGTTTGTTAACACCCCTACCAGGGGAGATGCCATTCTTGATCTTGTTCTCTCTAATAACCAGGACAGGATTGGTAAATTAGACGTTTTAGAACCACTTGACAGTAGCGATCATAACATGGTCAAATTTGAGGTTCAGTTTAGTGTTCGAAGACCTAAGTCCAAATCAAAAATATATAATGTTAGGAAGGCTGACTTTAAGTGTATGAGACTAAAACTAGAAACTGTGAACTGGATGGAGTTAAATAACAAAACTGTTGAAGAGGCCTGGGAATTTTTTAAAAGCACATTATTGCAAGTGCAAGAGGACTTCATACCTGTTTCCAGCAAGAATAAATCTAGGAAATTGCAACCTAGGTGGTTTACTAGGGAAATAAAGTATAAGGAAAGGAGGAAAATGGCTTTGTTCCAGCAATGGAAAATAACTGACGATGACAGAATTAAGCAGGAATATCTAAGTCTACAGGCTGAGTTAAAAAATGATATTAGACGAGCTAAAAGAAATGTCGAAAGGATGGTTGCATTGGAAGCTAAGGATGACGTTAAAAGTTTCTTCCAGTATTTTAACTCTAAAAGAGCTCTAAAACCTGAAATTACTAATCTGCAGGATAGTAAGGGTCTTATAATAGTAAACGACATTGATATAGTAAATGAGTTCAATGATAGTTTTGCACGGATATTCACTGTTGAGGACCTTAGTAATTTACCAGTTATTACCTACCCAGCATCGTCTATAGCTAATATATATATAACTGAAGTAGTTATATATTTTAGGTACCTTAGCGACCTGGATTGATAACTGGTTAACAGATAGGAAACAGCGAGTAGTTATAAGAGGCACAATGTCACAGTGGGCTTGCGTTCATAGTGGGGTACCGCAGGGCTCGATTTTAGGACCACTATTGTTCCTAATTTACATAAATGATATGGATACCAATATATACAGTAAACTGGTGAAATTTGCAGATGACACCAAGATGGGTGGTGTAGCAGATACTGAATTAGTGGCTCAGCAGCTACAGCGGGATCTTGATTTAATTAGTGACTGGGCCGATACCTGGCAGATGAAATTTAACGTCGATAAATGTATGGTACTCCATCTAGGGAGCAGAAATATAAAGTACAGGTATTTCATGGGTGTCACTGAAATAAAGGTAGCTGATCATGAGAAAGACCTTGGTGTGTATGTTGATGCTTCCATGTCCCATTCTCGCCAGTGTGGGGAAGCAATAAAAAAGGCCAATAGGATGTTGGGGTATATCTCCAGGTGTGTGGAGTTTAAGTCAAGGGAGGTAATGCTAAGATTATACAATTCCTTGGTGAGACCTCACCTAGAATATTGTGTGCAGGTTTGGTCACCATATCTTAAAAAGGACATTGTGGCCTTAGAAAAGGTGCAGCGTAGGGCCACAAAAATGATTCCTGGTCTTAGAGGAATGCCATACGAGGAACGGTTACTTGAGCTAAATCTGTTCAGTCTCAAGCAAAGGAGATTGAGGGGGGACATGATCCAGGTATATAAGATTCTAACAGGTTTGGATGCTGTTCAACCAAATAGTTACTTCAGCATTAGTTTAAATACACGAACTCGTGGCCATAGGTGGAAATTAGCGGGAGAACATTTCAAGCTGGATTTAAGGAAGCACTTCTTTACGCAGCCTGTAGTCAGAGTATGGAATAGCCTTCCTGATAATGTAGTGCAAGCTGAATCCTTGGGTTCCTTTAAACCAGAGCTAGATAAGATTTTAACGACTCTGAGCTATTAGTTTAGTTCTCCCCAAGCGAGCTTGATGGGCCGAATGGCCTCCTCTCGTTTGTATAGTTCTTATGTTCTTATGTATGACTCCCATCCACAGCAGCACAGGCCCACGCAAGAATTCACAAGGTAAACATCCACAGTAGTGTTGCTCCCCCCACAATCAAATATTAATTTTCACAACTGAATGTCTTGTTGGTAACAATTCCATTATATAACCAAATTTTGAATATTTCTTGACAGCAGTACTCAGTTCAGCATCATACTATTTAAATTCTTATTTGAACAAGTTCATCCACCAGCCTCTAATTTAGAAATGACTCAAAAATAAATGGCAAATTCTTCTGTTCATGCTAAACAGAAAGAACAGTTTGAGTGATTCTGTTTATGTGCAGCAGACACCTCGCACATATCACACTATGCACAGATCATTTTGAATTCAAGACTGACTGTTTAATCCACAATCCTGACCTTGGAGGGATTTAGATCAGGGGTGACCATCTTACCTGTAAAGAGCCAGTGTGTATACTAGTTTTTGGGGTAACCTTTAGGCCAGTTTTTCAAACGCAGGTGTGAGGAGTCTTCAGCCAGTCAGTCCTCTAATTAGTAAGCCAACTAGGGAGTTGCAGGAAAAACCTGCATACACAATAGCCCTTTCTGGATAAGACTGGCCACCCCTGATTTAGAGAATCAAATGGTAAAAATCTTTTGAATAATAGTTACCATGACAACCAGCATTGGCATCAAGCTAGCAGGACCAAATATGAACTGCACTAGCTTGGATTCTGTGGACTTAGCTCATTTCCAAGTTCCTAGTGCCTCCCACTGGCTGGATCTCTTACCTTTGCTCCTGGATTTTGTGCTGGCTTCATGTCCCACGCCTCCTGCATTGGGGCCTTCTTCCTGTAGAACAGAAGGCCTGCTAGTTTTCAGCTTACCCAAGCAGGTAGTATAGATTACCACCAACTGGTACACAGTGAACATTGTCTCAAAGTGGGCTTCCAGTCCAGATTGTGCTGATTTTCCATTCTCATTAGATGCTTTTTCCTCAATTGTTGTTATTATATTGATAAGTCTAACCAGCTCAAACACACGATTTTAGCAGTTTCCACATCACCTATAAAAGCTCTACTGTCGAAGAATACTACACTTAACAATCACACTTACTGTACCTGTCCGTGCATCAGGAACGCTGGATAATGGCCACAATTTCCTGTGGCATTAGCCCTATGCAGATTCCGAGGGCACTAACCTGACAGAACGCCTGGCGACCTTTTCTGCCCCCATTTGTACGACATGGAGGCAGTGAGGAGGTTCGTCTTGATGCCCGAAATGGCTTCATCCTAGGAAGGGAGTGAGAAGCCTATTTTAGCATTACTAACAAGTTCGTGTATTAAGGATCTAATAATGGTACATACGAAGCGGAAATCTCATTAGTTTCTATGAGTCTATACTCTAATTGTTAATATTCTCACGTTAGATAACTCGGTTAATAAAACAATAACTAGGCACATTATCAAACGTTAAGCTAATTTTAAAAAATCTGTAAAATATACACCCGTTTTCGTCACTGCCCTTAAAACTAGTTCGTTACAAGTATAGAGTTAATTGTATTTGTAGTTCAGACACTACTATGAGCCACTAATTTAATGACAGTTTGTCGTTAAGCACATAAGACGTTTATCTTAAGTTTTGATTTCCTATTTCATATACACACAAACACCAATAGCCATTTCAAATACTTTACTTTTACTACAAGTACAAAAATCTAAGACATAGATAACTCACCCGTTTCGCGGCACATTCAAAATTGGCTAATAGCGCATGCCCAAGCCGAGTCGTACCCACTGTGCTGCTGACGTAATCGGATATTGCGTATGAGCACCGTGCATGGCGTATGTGACCCGTTCGTCGCTTATTCAAAACGTAATTCGCGTTGATCAAACGCGTCAGATATATATATATATATATATATATATATATTTTATTTTGAGAATAATTTACATACAACGTCAGAAAATATAACAATGAACAATACCAGAGAGAAAATATTTTCTACATACATAATCTACATACATAACAATTCATCATAAAATATTACACCACAAATACACCTAGGAACATAAATAAATAAATAAATAAATAAATAAATAAGAATACAATAAATAAATCACAATTTCTTAAGACCACTTAAATCGGTCCTTGTAATATTTTAAAAATCTTTGGATTTTCTTTTTATCAAGGAAAGCGACTTAATATTTTTAAGCTCAATAAAGAAGATGGAAAATAGGGGCAAAAAACCTGTAAATTTCTGTTTGTGAATGAAAAATTTTCCCATTAAAATAAAAAATTTACTGCATCACATAATGGCCTATCGTTATCATTATAATAATAACAAATTATATCTTTAAGGGTGAAGATATCAATAGATTGAGGAGCTTGAAATATTTAAGAATACAACTCAGACCAAAATGTTCTAATCACATCACACTGAAAGAAAAGAAGCCAGGCCTTCATCCAATTAATGTCCTCCAAATGAGAATTCCAGAAAAAATTCCCTCTAGGTATAGTTTTGTTTCTATATTGTAAAGTTTGGCGGATATGCTTATTCGTACATTTTTTATCATATATCACTATTCCGTTTATATACAGCTTTGAATAGACAGCATATACTCGTCCTACATTAACACTTACATGATTTTTCATAATTTGAATCAGGCCCTGTGGAATAGCTTTGACAACTGCACTGTACTCCTTATATGGTATTGGAAAACTGTGCTCTGTCATAAGGCTGTTATATGTCATTAAAGACCCTTCATCATCAAATAGAGACAAGACATTAACAATATTTCTTTGGAACCATTGTGGATAAAACAAAGACCCGTTCTTTATTGTGATATACATATTATTCCATAAAATGGCTCTATGAGGGGAAAAATTATGGACAAAACACAGTTTCCAGGCCAAGAGAGACTGTTGATGGAATTTGGATTAAAAAATGGGGAGTTTGGGAGGGGAGTAATCACACCATAAAAGGAATGATAGCCCACCAAGCTTTCCAAAAATATGAGTTGGGATAAAGAACCATATTGAATTTGGATTAATCAAACATTTTCTTATCCAATTGACTCTAATTGTGTGAACTATATCCACAAAATTAAGCACCTCCAGTCCTCCTTCCGCCCTACCATTGGACAGCATCATATGTTTAAGTTTATGAGATTTGTATTTCCAGATAAAATTAAGGAACAATTTATTAATAGTATTGGCTGTAAGATCATTATCAAAAAGTGAGAGGCCCGGATATACAAAACGTGACAATCCCTCCGCTTTGAATAAAAGAACCCTTCCGTATAAAAACAAATCTCTTTGTAACCATAAATTAAATTTACACGTTGTGGATTGTATTGGCCCCTGAAAGTTCAAATTTTGTCTATTAGCTAAGTCTTTCGTTATATAAATAGCTAAATATTTCACCTTGTTCTTAACTGGAATACCTTCTATGAATAAGCTCCCACAGTCCTGCAATGAAAATAATTCACATTTGGAAATTTAGTTTTAGGCGGGAGGGACTCAGAGTAGAGCCGCTGCTCCTCCGCATCGAGAGGAGCCAGATGAGGTGGCTCGGGCATCTGATTCGGATGCCTCCGGGACGCCTCCCTGGGGAGGTGTTCCGGGCATGTCCCACTGGGAGGAGACCCCGGGGAAGACCCAGGACACGCTGGAGAGACTATGTCTCCCAGCTGGCCTGGGAACGCCTCGGGATCCCCCCAGAGGAGCTAGATGAAGTGGCCGGGGAGAGGGAAGTCTGGGCTTCCCTGCTGAGACTGCTGCCCCCGCAACCAGACCCCGGATAAGGATAATGGATGGATGGATGGATGGATACTTTTAGGCCAGATGCTAAAGAAAATCGTTTGACAAGTTTGATGGCTTTGGGCAACTGCTGTTGATCTTGAAGAAAAAGCGTGGTATCATCTGCTAACTGTGCTGTTTTTAATTCCTTATTAAAAAGAGAGATTCCATTGAGCTCCCTAGTTTGCTCAACATTTATGGACATCAACTCCACCACCAAGACAAATAAAAAATGAGAAATAGGGCACCCCATCTTACCCCCCGTTTAATGTCCAATCTGGTAGAGGTATCAAAATGAATTATAACAGAACTATTGATATCCTTATAAAACATATCAATTATTTCCAAAAAATTCTTCCCAAAACCAAACAGTTTTAAACTTTGAAATAAAAAGGGGTGTTCAATTGTATCATAGGCTTTATAAAAATCTAAAAATAAGATAATTGCTCTGGTGTTTATAAAGGCTGAATAGTCCAGTAAGTCCAATATTAGTCTAACATTGTTACATATATGCCGACCTCTAATAAAGCCTGACTGAGTTTCTGCCACAATGGTATCAAGTCCTCTTTTTAATCTATTAGCATAAGCCATTATCAAAATCTTATAATCAACGTTCAAGAGCATAATGGGCCTCCAATTATCAATTAACAAAACGTCTTTGTCAGGTTTTGGTAACAAAGAAATAACCCCTTGCTTCATTGTTGTACACATTTCTTTTTGTTTAATGCATTCTAAATACATACCAAACAAATGCTTACAAATGACATCCCAGAAATGAACATAAAATCCTACCGTTAGCCCGTCAATACCTGGTGCTTTTCTTTTTTCATTGAAAACAGAAACATTGAAACAGAAAAAGTTTAATTTCATCAAGGGTAACCTCTGCATCACAAAGTGCT
This sequence comes from Brienomyrus brachyistius, assembly GCF_023856365.1. NCBI lineage: Eukaryota > Metazoa > Chordata > Actinopteri > Osteoglossiformes > Mormyridae > Brienomyrus > Brienomyrus brachyistius. The sequence goes on from NC_064548.1 coordinate 1,630,291, forward strand.
TTAAAATTCTGTGTGATATTGGGAATCGTCCCAGTAATCTCGGAGGTAAAGGTGTTGCATAACTCATTGTTAAATTTAGAGGTGTACAGATTACTATAAAAGGAAGATACGTACTAGATCTTGTTCCTATCCGTGCAGAGGATGCCATCAATATTAAGAACCTCAAGAGCTTTCCTCCTGCCATTCCGTTTTTCAAGTGCAACAAAATTACTAGAGTTCCTCTCCCCCTCCTCTACCCATTTAGCCCTTGACCTTATGAATGCACCTTTGGCTAGCTCAGTGTAGATATGATCAATTTCTAGTCATATTTCTTTCATCTCCCCCTTATCTTCCAAAGACAGCATGGGTTTAGATAATAGGATGTTTATTCTGAAATAGTGCAGACTCTTTGGCCCGTTTAAGATTCATCAGTTCTTTACTTCTTTTCATGGCCATCCCTCTTACCCTATATTTAAAGTATTCCCATTTTGCTTTATAATCACTATGCTCAATATTTAAGAAAATTTCATCAATTAACCCTTTAATGCTGTCATTAAAATTATCATCCTGCAGAAGAGAATTATAAAATTTCCAATACCCTCTGACCTTTGCCTTCCGTTCTAACCCACCAAGCTTTAACACAATCTGTTTAGAATCAGATAAGGGAGCAAAGGAGTGAACTACCTCACTGATAAGATGAAGGGAGTGTGTGGAAATTAGGAAGAGATCAATTCTAGGTCTATTAGACTGGTCTTTATTAGAACATGTGTAATACTGACGATCAGGGTTTAAAAAACGCCAAGAATCCGTTAATGAAAAGTCACAACACAGTTTTAAAACAGGGTTATTCTTGTGTGAGCTTTGCCATTGTCTGTCAGGGTGTCTGTCTTTTAAATCATCTAAACAGTCATTATAATCACCCTCCATAATCACAATTGAGTTGGAATATTTTTGAGTAAATTCAGTTAATTTAGAGGTAATTAAAGAAAACAACAGATTGTCCAAAGATCGTGAGTTGTGCCCATAAACATTACGTACCAAGAAGGAAGATTTATTTTATCTAAGAGCAAGGATCAGCCATCTGCTATCTGATGTTGCCACTTCCAGCACATCCCCTTTAAATTTATGAAGGAATACAGAAACACCCGCTACACGATTATAGCTATGACTAAGATAAATACTATTTCCCCACTGCCCTTTCCAAAATTTTTCATCCATCTCACAAGAGTGCGTTTCCTGAAGTAAAATTAAGTCAGCACTGCTATTCTATAAAAGAAAAACGGCTTTCCTCTTTACAATATCCCGTATACCCCTAACATTCCGTGACATAAGCGACAAGAAGCATGAGTGCAAATCCATTAAATTAAACAAACTAGACAACAATCAACAGAGAATACTCTCTGGTAAAGTAACGAATAATATAGAGTGTGAAAAGTGTTTTGTTTCTCTTTTTTTGATAAGGGGTAATGATCCCCAACTAAAACCAATCCAGCAAGAGTAACTAATCACAAAGAAAACAAGAATAATTATAATATATGCTAGAAAATATATTAGACTCTTTTAAATGAATGCATAACTAGGTAAACATCCATTAGCCTTGATTGTTACAGAAAAACATAAAAATGAAACCTCTCTAGATTCCAAGTGCATTTGAGATTATCTGTCAATAAAATGGATAACATATAACGATTAATTAAGGTTTCAAAATTAAAAAGTTATCAACCAAGAACATAGCAATGAAACTACAATGTATGAGCGACAATAAACTATACCATTATTCACCCGAAATACACCGGAATACTGTTTTATTAAGCATAACCTTTACCTTACAGAACAGGGCTTTGTAATCTTGCGCCTAAGTATGACTAATACCGTGGCAAAACAATTTAACTATATAATTATTATTATCCAATTATCCAACGACAAATCAAAAGAAAGAGGTGTGATCTAATTTCTTCCCATCGATCCAAGCAACTGGGCCAATGAAAGATGCCTTCTTCCCTTCCTCTCTAGCTTTCTTCACAAGTGGCCAGAGCTTCTCCCTTGCCAATCTGTCTTCCGGAGATAGTGTCTCAGAGATCCGCAGTCTGTTGTCTCGCAGAAACTTACAACCCTTAGCATATTTCCACAGGCTGTCACAAATTCTACGTAGCGCATACAAAATCATTACAGGTCTATGAGAGCCATCCTGCCTCTTTGGACCAAGGCGATGCACTATGTCCACCCCTTACTCTAAATATTCCTGAAGGCCAGGTGCTATGTGACCAAGAACATTAATCACAGCCTTTCTTAGATCTTCATTTACCTCTTCCTTTAGCCCATGTGATTTCAAAGTCCACCTCCGACTATAACGCCTACACTCCGCAATTTCAGTCTTCTTTTTTCAGAATTTCCATCTCTAATTTAGCATTCTTTAACAATTCTTCTTCAACTCTTCAATGTTTCTTAGCCTCTCTAACAAGTTGTTCCACCGTAAGGGAGAGTTGTTCCAGCCGCTCAGAAGTAGCAGTAGTTTTTTCGATGTTTAAAATCTTTCCAAAGGCCTCATCTTGTTTGTTGGATAGTTTCTGAATTGCCACCAATACGTCCGAAAACCCTCCATTCTCTCCATTGCTATGTTCACGTTTCTTCTTCCTTGTCACTGGCTTGGGAGAGATGTGAGAGCCCTTTTCCTCCATATTCAGGCTCTCCACCGCAGAATTTTCTTTATCCGAATTCTCCATACAAATTTCAGCAGAACAGTCAGGAAGGCTCATCTCCATTCTCCTCAGACGTAGCATTAGATATTAATGACAAATATAGCACAGCTGTCTATAGCATTAACAATAACTACGTTCCATTAACAAAAATGTTTTTAATATTTCTCCAGTTATTGTCATCATACACAGCTTCCACCATAGTTAATTGTGTTCTTTACACTTTTAGATTATCATTTCCACAGTCTGAGTCCTCAAAGTTCTGTCGGAGTATCAAAAACCCCCCAGACTTTCTGACAGAATACACACGAGCGACCACCTCAGACCAGCGCCATCCTGCGCACCCCTCGTCAGATAAATTTAAACGTCAAATGTGCTGTTATATCGTCATCGGTTTCATTAAAACGGATGTGCGCTGTGAAGAGTCGGTATAATTACCCAGTTCGAGGCAGCCCCCCTCCCCACCTCAAGTCAGAGTGAAAAAATTCAGCGTAGTAAAGCCCCAGTCCCTTGTTTCACGTTATGTGATCACATGTAGGGTGTCACTATCTCAACCACTTGTTTTCTTCTAGCATTTAAAATGGTGTTAAGACCAACACAGCACACCAGCAAACACTGGGTCAGGATCTAAATATGTATTCACTTTTTTTACAAAAGATGAAGCACATTTGTGCTTAATTTGACACCAAATTAAAAATGTATCCATTTAGCCTCAATACTTTTTCTGATTGCTGTTATATTCAAACATATGAGAATATACTTCAGCTTTTCTAATTCAATCACAAGAGCTTTTAATACCACATAAGTTAGATATAAAGGAACCATATATTCTCCCAGATAAAGCATGTGTGGGGAAAAAATGTCACACTATAGAATACACTATGTGGATAAAGTATTGCGACACTTGGCCATTACACCTCCAAGAACTTTTACAATATCCCATTTTAAATCCACAGGCATCAATATGGGGTTGGAGCTATAACAGCAGCCACTCCCCTGGGAAGGCTTTCCATAAGATTTTGGAGTGTGTCTGTTAGACTTTTTTTCTCATTCACCCAGAATAGCATGAAGACATGAAGGCCAGGTTCACAATCTGTTGTAGTTTATCCCAAAGGCGTTCAATGGGGTTGAGGTCAGGGCGCTGTGTGGGCCAGTCAAGTTCTTCCACACCACTCACCCAACCATTTATTTAAGGAGCATTTGTGATATCAGGACATGAAGGTCTGGCTCACAATCTCCATTCTAGTTCAATCCTAAGGTGTTCCATGGGATTGAGGTCAGAGCTGTGTGGGCCAGTCAAGTTCTTCACTTAACCATGTCTTTATGGACCTTGCTTTGTGCACTAGGACACAGTCATGCTGGAACAGAAATGTTCCTTCCCCAAAATGTTCCTACAAAGGTGGAAGCATAGAATTGTCCAAAATGTCTTCGCATTCAGAAGCATAAAGAGCTCCGTTCACTGGAATTAAGGGGCCTTGCCCTACCCCTGAAAAACAACCCCATACCATTATCCCTCCTCCACCAAACAGTTCACACAATGCAGTCCAGCAGGTCATGTTTTCCTTGCATCTGCCAGACATGTGATTTATCACTCCACAGAAGATGATTTTTTTATATACAGTAGCAGCAAATGGAAATGATTGTGTAGCACTACATTGCTGTTGCGTTTGTCAAACTTCCCTGGGCTGCATAAGAATGTTTATCTGGCCATGGTGCACGTGTTTGAATGGCTGGCTCATGGCAATGACCTCATCCCCTCCATTCCACGCTTTTCTGATGTGCTGCCAGCGTTTGGATGCCTCCCGCCTTAGTCACCCGAACCTCTCTGCACAGGGATTATAAGACTGTTTGTTCCCACTGCTCCATACTCCAGTAGCAGTGTGCTTTACACCACCACATCCGACACTTGAAATTGCGTTTGGTGATGTGAGGCTTATATGCAACTACTCGGCCATGGAAGCCCATTCCATGAAGCTCCCTTTGCAATTTTTAGGCTGGAGTTAATGCCATAGCACGTCCATAACTCTGCAGTTATTGAGTTAACAGAGCTTTGATGACTTGTACGCACTATACACCTCAGCACTAAGTGACCTTGCTCTGTTACATTATGTGGTCAGCCACTTTGTGGCTACTTCTTGTTCCTACACTCTTCCGGTATGCAGTAATATCACTTACAGTTGACTGTGGAATATCTAGCAGGGAAAAAATTTCACAAACTGATTTATTGCAAAGGTGGTGTCCTATGACAGTACCACATTTGAATTCACTGAGCTCTTCAGAATGGCCCATTGTAATACAAATGTTTGTAAATCTGGCTGCATGGCTAGGTGCTTGATTATGTGGCAATGAAACACGTGAACTCAGTCATTAAGAGGCGTGTCACATGCTGCTATCTCAACTTTTATCCATATGATGTATCAAGAGTAGTAACATTTACTTTTGTTGTTTGGTGCCTTGAAGCCATAACAAAACCAAAGCCAAGTGTTATTTAAGTCATAGCTGTTGATTCCACTGTAACCTTTCTCATTTCAGTAAAAACAATTAAGCACATATAGCTGATAAAAAGTAATTTTTACATACTCCAACCTAGACATTTTCACATACATTTCAAATGGTGGGCAGCAGAAACCGTTTCGTTCAATTGCAAGGTAAGTCTGCTGGTGAATTCACAAGTTCACAAATCATCTGTAATAATCTACAAAATAAATTACTGAGTTAATTTAACAAAGAAATCAGGCTGCAGATTCAAAGCTGGAATGGACATAATTTATTTTGAAACAAATACTGCCTTAAGAATGAGAAACGCGATCACTGCCTAGCATATAACCCAGAACTGTTTCTTGTCTCAGACCTCAGTTACATGTAACTTAAATACTCTATTACATTTATAAAATAAAGACTGCTGAGTGTGGATTACTTTCAGTTGCTCTAGAAAGAAAAAACCATCTGATAAACTATATTCCATGATAGAGGAGATCATATTTGGGAATATTTTTAGGATCAATGGGACTCTGGACGATGAGTTTTCCTCGCATGGCTCCCCGATAAATGACCTCAATCAAGTCTATAAAATCTTGCTTAGTCTTGAAACTCCCTACGAACTTTGTGTGATCAGGGGACCTGTAGATGATTACATGGGGAAAAGAAAGACACACCCACATGCACATTTTAATGTTAACCACAAAAAGAAAAATAAATGGTGCATAAACATGCGAGTTCCAGAATTCTGAGTAGTTCAAAAAAGCTATTTAATTTAATTCAATTATGGGTCATTCCACACCAACTCACCTAGAATCTTCATAAAAAAAAAAATCCATAAAATTTGCCCATTTTAGCAAAAAGGTTTAGCAAAAACCCAAGTTTTTCTGTGAACATGTTGTTAAAATAAGTAATTTTCACTATTCTGAACTTACATATGTTTAAGCTCACGAATGGCTCAAATCATAATGGATTTAGTTAGGCATGAATAAGATCTTTCAGATGCTGTCCGCTGATTTACAATTTGATTTGTGTTCCTGAATTTATGTAGCTGTTAATTTAACTTGAACAGGTCATGTTTTATGCATGTGTACAAACATCAATAAAAAAAAAAACAAATTATACTTCAGGTATTTTTTTGTATTACTTTCCCAGATTTTAAAAAGTTGCCCTCGCTTACAGAGTTTTGTCAATCTTAAAAAAACTGTTCTTAAGAAAAAAATCAAAAGCTCCACATTCCTGGGAAAATGCCACTAAAGGTTAAAAAAAAACATTTTATTTGAATTTTGACCATATATTTTCTCAAAAGGGATTTATTTGGTGAGTTAGCATGGAATGACCCTTAAACTCTTAATTGATCTGTGCATCTGCTTAGAGTACACAATTTATAAAAAATTTTAATCTCACAGAAGAACTCAGATATTCAAAAACAAACACCAATGCCACTCTTACCCATAGTCAACCTTCATATGCTGTCCATTAAAGAAAAAAACTGTAGAAGGGATGTAGCTGATGTCAAAATAACGTGCATAAATCTGAACTCTGTCCACATCAACTAGATATATTGATGCCATGTTGCGAAGGTCATTGGTGGTCTTTGCCAGCTGTCCATTGCAAATAAAGAAAAGAGGTTAGCATTAAACCATAATACTGTGCAATGTATATCAAACTGTTAAATACAATGGATGACAAACTTGTTGGTAAAACTGGCTTTTGCCAATGTTGAGTCTCACTTACTACGTTTATTACATAGGCTACAACTCCCTATTGGCATAAATGAGCGATGCGGAGATGAAATTGCTCCCTTCGATATACTAAAGCAAAAAATCTGACTATACTTTACTGTCTACAACATTTTTATTTAGTAAAGTGTATTTGAGAAGAAAAACGTGATTTTGCTGTTACATTTCATTTCTCGGATTTACATTTAAGTTTATTAGTGATTGCTTGGATACCAGTCACATTTCTTACTTTAACTAAATAAAGGCTGGTATACCCTTTACCGTAGACCGTTTAGCTCCTCATCACATTACCATACAATTTCCGACCGCGTATAGTGGGGTCGTGGGGGGGCTGTGGTACACTCAGGACAAAATATCAGTCCGTTGCTGGGCACAAACACACAATGATACACTATGGGCAATTCCCAGGTGACAGTGAGTTAACTATATGCCTTTAAACTGAGCCAGTGCTCAAACACCACTGTCGTAAATCTCAAAGTTTGTTTTAACTTCCCAGTCGTATTTTTGTTACATTAATACTTACTATCTCATCCAACTGGAGACACACCGAATCGTCATCCTTTCCGAACCGTAAAACCAAAACCTTTTCTGCTACGTTCTTTATAACTTCGTCAATTTCTTTCTTAGATGTTAGCTTGGGGAGCAGAAAACTCATTTCGTTATTCGAAACCAACTGTGTTTTATGTGAAGAGTCATGAAACCATCAATCTTGTGATATTCTTCCGGCGAGGTACTCATGACCCGGAATGTGTATAATACGTAAGTTGCAGACGCGCAATTTACCATGTATGCGATTTCCAACCCAGTTTCTTTTTTCTTATTTATTTACTTACTTACTATCATCAAGAAGATATATTCAATATAAAACATAAAATATAGAGTTTAATGCTAGCGGGGGAAATCACTTATATAAAGATTCCTAATTCATATCAAGCCGTTACAGTCCTAACTTCCTTTTGTTTTGAAGAGTAGGCCTACTTAATTGAACAAATGTCTTGTTTGAACTCGTTCTCAAAAGCAATAAAACATGGCTTCTTACTCGCAAATTTACATTTATGTATATGACATTTTGCCATCAAAATAATAAAGGTTAATCAATGTAACGTCAATGTCCTTTTTAAACCTTCGTTTAATAAACCATTTAGCTGGACAGAATCTGTGAATAAGTTTAAAATAAATTTCCTTAATTTTATTTGTAATTCAATATTTATTAAGGAGAAGCCAGAACTTCTTCCAAGTCACATCATCTACAAAGTAACTCCGGTATGAAATCACACAAGGTACAGTTGTAATATCTCTCTGAAACAGACTTTGTACAGCTCTGTTGTTATTACTAGAACCAATGGAAAACATATCTTACCTACAGGAGTATGAACCAGAGATATATAGGGCAGATGTTGGGCAAACCTAATTCTCTGCTGAGATTTAAATATCATATTAACAGGAGAAGATATTGCACCAAAGACTTTCGCATGATCCCGTGAAGGTATAGGAATTTTATATTCTGATAAGAACTCCCGATACTGTACGTGAAGAAAAGACCATCGTTAAGAAATAACTGATCCAGCAATACAATATTGTTACGTGCCGTAAGGTTCAGGGGAGGGGACCCATTATCAAACCACTGTTTCATAAAGAGAAAATTATGCTTATACAAACTGTCCTTGTTATTTCATATATAGTAATTATGAGGAGAAATAAATATGTTTGTAGATGAGGGACAAAGACAAGAAAGCCTGACGACGAAATGCAGATATTTCCAATCCAGTTTCAGTAAACTATGACCCAAGTTGTGTAACGAAACCATTCATTGACAAATGTGTCTTATTTGTGTGCCGTCAAGCGTAACTCGGGTGCTGTTACTATAAACTGAGGTCACAATTAAAACTATGTTGTATACATAGTTAATCTAGATTGCAAAACAGTCGTACAGTTCATGATCACAGGATTCGTTTTCGTTGTCGGGGTTCTTGGTTTACTGGACATGAGTTGGAAAATCGCGTATATGCATTTAGCTATGCTGAGATATTTTACATGAAACATATCGAGAAATATTAAAAATCGTAAATCGTCTTTTTGGTTATTAGTTTCCTTGAACATGCTCTTACATAATTAATAAAGTGGACTGCCTAAATAAAGCTACCTTGCAGTCTTTGGATTTCCCTGCCCCCATCGCCCCCAGATAGCCTTTGATATTTTTCTTTGATAGTTTTTAAATCTATATTTATATCCACAATATACTCCAATGTTCGTCTCATCTTAACCACGTCTGGGTAAAACCGACGTCTAATAATCAGCAATCTGTTGTCGATCATTGTATTCACTTCCTAAGTAATTTTAGCTGACCAAAGAAAACTGCAAATTTCACTTTTATTTATTTACTGTGCTGTTTCTTTCCCACAAGTCCGGGAGCGTCGCGGAAGGGGTCACACGGCGGAAATAGGCGGCTTTACGGCTTTATCAGTGATAATGGCGGAGGAAAGGCGTAATGACGAACAGCTCTCCGATGATGGAGGTGAAATTAGTGTTTTTCTTCAAAGCTCCAATTCGCATTCTGAATGTTTTTGGAAATTAGTTGTATTCATAGAGCTATGATCATTTTAAGACGAGAAATACAGGCCTTTACGAAGTGTAACTATTGTGAGTGTATACCCGTCTGGCGACGGTCTAAGGCTAATGAAATAGCTAGCACGATGTTTTGTTTTTAACATTTATTTCGATAGGCAAAAACGATCTCAAAGGGGTTAGATGGCCGCGTGCGCGCGTTTGAGGTACCAAGACTTAAGGTACATTAACTATGTTTTAGTTGATGCCTGACAAGTTATTTAAGTCATTAGGTTTTGTTTCTGTTAGTTTGTAACGTTTCGGCCTATTCTTAAGTAGGACGGAGCCTAGAATGCCTGCATGAATAGTTTTTATGACATATTGTTTGATAGACCAGATTGCTTTATGTGTTAGAGACAGGAAAACGACGTTTTTCCGTTGAAACTAACTACGTAGACATGGCCAGCTTTTCGTGTATACTATTATATACAATTAGTGATCAGCCTAATCGTTATAAACTTTAACACCACTATGTCTGAACACACGACCATTCTTGGTTTTTATGTTGTAATTTTAAGTACGTTATCCTGTGGCATAAGTGTGGTCAATATTCATGTCGAGGTCCCTTAGCTTGGTTAATAACTGCAGTTCTTTACCCGCTGGCCCAGTGTCAGGCTGCAGCTGCTCCCATCTCCCAGGTAAAAAGTAGCTCACCTTGGTAAGTTGTTTCGACTCCAGCAGGACCGGAGGAGAGGGGAGGCAGTGTCAAAACTAAGACTGTCTCTTCCAGCAATGGAGGGGGGGTTGCAGGGAAGCGATCGGCCCGTGAGCCTGTGGGCCACCCGGTGCTGCCCAAAATGTCCAAGAGTGGACATGGGCTAACCAGCCTGTCTGCTAAGAAGCCTGCCCCTATCTCCATTAAGCTGGGTGCTAACGTAAGTAGCAGTGCCTTGTGTGTCCCGAGTAGCTCTGTGAAGTGTATTAACTGCTGAATAAACAGAGATCCTCCCTGTACCAGTGCAAGTAGTACTGCTGTTGTAGTCAATCCATACATCCATTTTATATCCAAAGTTTGGAGATGTCAGTCAGCCTAACTAAATATGTTGGCACTCTGGGGGAAACCATATTACCTGAATGAAACCTGTGAAACACAGTGAGAGGACAAAGTGGAGGCATGCTGTTATATTGTTAAACGAAATTGAGTGTGTCAGTGGGTTTCATTTTGGGAAATGATCCAGGTTTTGTGTAGTTCACACAGATGTCTTTGTGTAACACAGAAACCGAAAGAGCCTGTCCCTGCTCTTCCTGCAAAGAAACCGGCATTGGCCTCTGTGTTTAATGAGGATGAGGATGTAAGCAGATTCCAATTTCCTTACACACACACACACACACACACACACACACACACACACACACACACACACACGCATTTGTATTCATATCTTTGTGGGGACTCTACATTCATTTCTATGGGGAAAACCCCTTATCCCAGTAATAACACTAACCCCTACCCATCCTTAACCTTAACCATAAGTAACCAAACAGAATTAAATAATTTAGGCATTTTTAGTTTTTTGATTGCATTGACAGATGTTTACAAAAATTAAGGTTTATATTATGGGGACCTGAAAAATATCTCCACAAGCTAAAAGTTTTACCAGTCTTTACCACATTGTGGAGACATTTATCAGGTCCCCGTAATATAAACCTTAATTTTTGTAAAAATCTTGTCAATGCCATCAAAAGCTTTTTAGTTGCACTTTTTAGTTTTTAGATTTATATTGTTCTTGAACGATGCTGATGCCTCTGGCTGCAGAGTGAACCAGAAGAGATGCCTCCAGAGGCCAAAATGAGGATGAAGAACATAGGCAGGTGAGTCGTCATTCAAGTCACACGATTGGGTCTGCTTATTTCAACGTGTCACTTGTGTTGTACTAATTCATTTTCTTCTACTTTCACTCTGTTTAGAATAACGATAATTTGTACTTACAATTAGCTAATCATTTTATGACCAGTAGATAAAACAAGAAGTGCACTTGAATTATATCTCCAGCCGTATTTCCCTCTCTTAAATCCTCCATGCAGGGACACGCCCACTTCAGCTGGCCCCAACTCTTTCAACAAGGGCAAGCATGGCTTCTCTGACCACCAGAAGCTTTGGGAGCGGAAACTTAAGTCCCAAGTTGATAAATAAATTTATCCATATTGTTGCTAGTTGAAGCATGTTGGAGGGAGTCTGGGGCAGGGCAGAGAGTATGTTTAGAGAAGAGTTTTTTTTTTTTTTTATTTTATTTTATTTACTTTTTCATGTAAAATTAACTTCAATTTGTTTGCGTCTACAGTATAAATTGTATATATTTAACACAATGTTAATGTGCTAAGAGCATTTTATTAATGTTCTGCTGATTTATGGCTGTGTAGCATCAAGACTGAACAGTTCACCTGAAAGGACATTTTCACAGCCCACTCAGATACTGCTCAGAGCCTGAAGATTGATACTTCATTAAAACACTGAGTTTCAAAACACTGCTTTATGGCATTCTGTTTATTAGCATGTCCCCTTTGGAACGAGTCATAAAATGGAAGAGGATTAAAGTGAGCTTTTAATATCTGTCGGTGTATGTGGTACAGTGTGCCTCTATTCTCTTGTAATATTGTATAATAGTTAAACGCGTCTTTAATGTTAGTAGCTTTTGGTGTAGATTCCTTGAAGACTACTGGATTCAGTTATTTTACCTCAGTTCTCCAGTGTGGTACAGCACAGTTATAACAGTCCATACCTGTGCGAATATTACAATATAAATCAAAATATGTGGGTGGGTGGGATGATGCGGTAGCTGAAGCTAGACAGTCATTGATATCAAGAGAGCTCACATAAACACATCACTCCAAATGGGCCACCTTTATGGTCTTTATGGTTTCAAAGATATTTGGTTCACCGAGTCCTCCAGTTTATCCATGAATGGTAGTATCTCCTGGGCCATCACATAATTAATGACCTTTATGATACTCCGTTCAGACAACATGACCTCTGTCAGAACACTGATGGCAAGCTCCACCAAAGTGCCCTACTTGTGGAACTGCAGTCCAGCATGATCTTGCCTGGTAAGTGGTGTGTGCTCGTGCACGTGTGAATGTGGGTATTCTGACTTGGGGATAGAGTTTGACTGTCACACAGCTCAAATGAGCCACTCAAATGGCTTCATGCCTGTGGGGGTTAGGAAGCTTTCATCCAAAGCAATATATAATTTGTATTCTTTTAAGAATCTTGGTATTGATGGAAAGTACTTTGCTTTAGAGTCTAAGAGGTACTGTGGTCTTGTATACAGCTGTAAAAAGAAGACAAAAAAATCGAGACAGAAATTCCTATTAAGGGTTTGATAGTTTAGCAATTGAATAATTGATTGATTAATACAAGAACACAAGGTAAGAACCCAGAGGAGCAGTACCTTGGACAACAATGGACACAGAGATGTTGGTGAAATTAACCTTAAGAGCTCAGCCATGTTGTGGGCATGATACCAATCCTTCCATCTGTAGAATTACCACATACCTAATAATGAAATGGTATTTATTAAAGCCCAGGTATTTATTGATGTACCTTTGCTTAACAGAAACTGTTGTTGCAAAACCATCTCTGCCATCACACAAAGCCAGTAAATAAATAAATAAAGCTGGTTGTGGACTTTAGGAAGCAGGCTCCTCTTTCCATCCCTGTCACCATCAGAGGAACAGGTGTTGAGGTGGTTGAGGATTACAGATACCTGGGGGTACACATTGATAAGCTGGACTGGTCCAAGAACACAGATACTGTTTTCAAGAAAGGGCAGAGCCGGCTTTACCTAATAAGGAGGCTCAGGTCTTTCAATGTTTGTAGGAAAATGCTGACTATGTTCTATCACTGTGGTAGAGAGCGTAGTGTTTTTTGCAGCTGTGTGCTGGGGCAATGGGGTGAAGGCAGCTGATGCCAACAGGCTGAACAAGCTGATTAAAAAAGCTGGTTCTGTCCTGGGGGTCAGACTGGAGAACCTGGCAGAGTGTCTGAGAGGAGAATGCTGAAAAAGCTTCTCAGTATCATGGACAACCCCTCCCACCCCATGCACGCTGCCATGATGGGTCATCAGAGCTCCCACAGCAAAAGACTAATTGCCTCCAAATGCAGAACCGAACGCCACAGGAAATCCTTTGTAGGTGATCTTTTTCAGAATTTGTCATTAAGCCTAATTCGGATTGTGCAATATTACTCATCTGTTTGTTATTGAATGTTTGTTTTATCCCATCATCACATGCTGCTATCTCAATTATTCAAGGCACAAATACTAAGTCACTTTTTATTACCATGTGCACTAATAATTAGTTATTTTATTATATTTGTTATAGCTTAGTTATAGTTATTTTTTACTTTGTAAAGAGTATGAGTATTCATACAGTTATAATACAAAGTATGATTAGTCATAGTTATTTGCACTACTACTTCTATTACTATTACTTCTGTTCCCTTTAAACTCTTTACCTTACTTTTATTCCTCTTGTTGCACTGAGCATGTATATGACAAAAGAATTTCCCTCGGGATAAATAAAGTTTTTTCTTATCTTAAACTGGACTCACATTCCCTTCTGGATTCTTAACAATGTAAACAAAGAGGTACCAAATAACACTTTACCTTTACCTCTCCCCCAATACTTTTAAGAAACATGTTGCTAGTCAAGGTGTAAGGTCGTATCACTGGAGCAGGATCCATGCCTGTTTTTGCAGCCAAAAGCTACATGGTGCATAAGGCATTGCTTGGACTTCTCCAATATAGTGTAGTCACATGATAGCAGGTCTAGTAAATACGCATCATTGGGCCATCCCATCTCTCTCTGTGTTCCTGGTGTTTGAGTCCTTCCTAATTGTTAACGACCTTCACCTTTTTCTCATTATTCCTAGCTCTGGTGTTTAGTTAATCATCAATGGTCAGTACCAATTTCTTGACTAGCCGTAGTTACTTGTGCATGATTGTGGTAGCCTTTGCCCTGTTCCTGAAATGGTCATTGTGTATTACTTGCCAGTCCTTCTGTACATGTTGCAGAGTTTAGGTGTTTCTTGCATTCCCTCTGCTTTTCCTTGCTTTTATTCCAGGCCAAGTTTGTTCTTGTTTTCCTACCTGCTTTGGTTTTGACCTCTCATGGTCACTTTATTGTTTATTTAGTTATTTAAATAAAAGCCCCTTGTTGTTAGTAAGTGGCACCGTGGATTGTTCTTTCCATTAAGCGATGCTGACTATGCTCCTGCTGGGAATTTTATATGTAAAGACAATCCTTAACTTGGTCAAATTGTACAATTGGACCATTCTTCAACCCTTTACGCAAGTCAAAATTTACATATGTCAGATTCCCCCTCCTCCCCCATCATTCAACATAGCCTAGTCTAGGCGTCTCTTGCAAAATTATACAATTCCCATAATTTTCTAAATGTCAGACATATTAGATACGGTAATGCAATATGTTTTCATTCCAATCCTACCTTAATCGGACTCATATGGTCCTTAATAGACATTAGCAAAATTGTAGTAATGAACATGGCAGGTTGAAAGCAGTGCAGGATGGAATGAAAATATTCTGGTTGTGGGGGTGAGTCAGGAACAGGATTGAGAACCACTGCTGGAATGGGACATAGGCCAAGTCAATGAAATTAATTCTTTATATTTGTATAAAGCACTACAGTAATTAGAATAGCTGTATTTGTAGCAGAAGACACATGAGTACTGTGAAGAAACACGTGCCTGCCTTGTTTGGCTATGTCAACGTGCTAGTAATGTACTTCAAATCATTTGCATAAGTGCCCTCCATAAATAATGTGTAATGGGACTTCTTACTTTAGTGCAAATTTAAGTAAATATTTGTCTGAACATTTAGGTTGTCGTTAAAGATGTTCTTGAAATGCATGTTCTGTGAAATTTGCTCTTATTAAAATTTTAAATGAGTGAATTGTCAGTGTACCAGTGGAGACTATTTGGCGTGTTAATCAGAATGTGAAGTATTGACTTGCTGTGATGGCTGCCCTGCCATTAAAGTAGTACCTACAGATTTCTTACTCAGTTCATATTAATTTCTTTATGCATTTCCATTAGTTATATTTGCAGTACTCAGGGAATAAAAAGATATTGTTATTTGTTTGTCAAGTTTTACTTTAGTAACACATTTTGATTGCATGCACATTTAGTAGATTTCTTTGCAATGTCAATTATTTGATACACGTGCACGTTATAGTTATGTTTTCTTCTGTTTGAGTTACCCTTTTGCTCTTGTTTCTAATGGAATGTGACAAATAGGTTACGGGGCTAGTGCAAAGAAGCAGGAAACTGGACTGGTCCACAAGGGTGTTGGACAGGGGTGTGGGAGTTGTAGCAATTTTTACTTAACATTTGGATTTGTTCCTTTTCAGCTGGATTAGAATTTCAGTTTAATTGTGGATGCATGTTGTATGTTTAACAGACCAAGTGGATCCCATGCAGCCTGCCTACCATGCACACACAGGTGTGGACGATGCTCTGATCCACTTGTTTCACAGAGCCAACTCCCATGTAGACAAAACTGGCACCACAGTCAGGATCCTGTTCTTTGACATGTCCAGTACCTTTAACACCACCCCGCCTCTCTAACAGGATAACAAGCTCAGGACAATGCAGCTTGATGCTCCACAGTCTCCTGCATCATGGATTACCTAAGTAACAGATGACAGTTTGTGAATCTCTGGGATTGTGAGTCGGAGATGGTGGTGAGTAAAACTGAGGCACCTCAGGGAAGTGTTCTATCTCCCTTCAAAGATGTAGTCAGAGATGTAACCAGAGTACAGAGGTTTGTGAAGGACTTCTTCATCCGGTGCAGGGAAAATAACCTGGAGGTCAGCATCAGCAACACAAAGGAGCTGGTGGTGGACTTCTAGTGTAACAGGAAGCCCCTGAGACCAGTCACCGTCAACGGGGAGGAATTGGAAGTTGTGCAAGGCTACCAATACCTGGCGGTACACCTGAACTGCAAACTGGACTTGACAGACAACTGAGCAGCACTGCGCAAGAAAGGCCAGAGCAGATTCTACTTTCAGAGAAGCCTCAGGTCTTGTAATGTGTGTGGCAGGCTGCTGTGTATGTTTTGTCAGTTCTAGTAGCCAGCATCCTTTTCTATTCTGTGTCCTGCTGGGGAAGTGCCATTGATTACAGTGATGCCAAATGCCTGAGCAAACTCATCAGGAAGGCCATGTCCATCACAGGACTGACCCTGGACCCACTTGAGGCAGTAGCAAAAAAAAAAGGATATTAGCAGAATTGTACAATATTTATTGCCCATCTGCTTCAGGGGGTACTATCATTAGTACTCATTTAGCCACTGGCTCATCCCATCATAGTCTGCTATGACCTGTTTCCGGAGATCATTCCTGCCTGCCACCATCAGACACCACGACGTCTCCTCCTTAGACATGCCACTTCCCACCCACAGCCATAACTCATCAGGAAACATCCTGTTTTGTCAACTGCTTTCTGTTCTGAATTCACACAGTTTCTTTGCATATACTTATTATTCTTACCTTTAAATATTTAGTTTTGGTATCACATTATTTTTCTCAGAATATTTCATTAATCTATGTACTGTGTACTTATTTCACTACATTTACTTTGTGTGTACTATGTGTACTTCATACCTTGTGTCTTCGTCACTATATATATATATATATATATATATATATATATATATGTGTGTGTGTGTGTGTTCCTCTGTGCACTGTGGTCTTACTGAGTTTGCACCAGAAACTTCCCCAGGAATTAATAAGGTTAATCTCAATCTTTTTCTCCCCATGTTCCTTGTATCATGCTCCCTTGGTTTGCTACACCATTCCCAGTAAACACAGACTTTATAAGTTCTATAAGTCTGTTTGGCAGATAAGTTCTATTTAACTGCAGTTTATTTTTCTTTGCAAAAATTTCAAAATCACAATGTGAATTTTTCATTGTTCAAGACAACTTTTAATATTTTAAAACATCCTTTTGCAGCAACGAATGATAGCTCATTTCGTATGGAAATAAATTAATAGAGTAGCCTATAAGCCAGAGAAGTATTGTTAGGATTTTGCTGTTAAAAATAAAGAAATCGCCATTTGTCGTAACTGCCCAAAACAGGGGCTATTAAACATTACTTTAATTTTATGTTTAATTTCATTTCAGTTAAAATTTTAAGCTACTTTTTAATGATTTACATTATCATTTTGCAGCAATGAGTAATATCTCATTTTATAGGCTATGGAAAGAAGGCTGAGTTGTGAGCATGATAAATTGAATAGTGGTACAAAGCCTAGCTAAGCTCAAAATAAATAAATTACAAGGCCCTGATTGTCACGGGAGATCGCAGGCAGAGCGGCGATCGTGCGGGCAGACGTGGAAGGAGCAGGCAGGCAAGCGGGATACGGGGAAAACGGGGGTTTATTTGGGGAAACTGGAGCAGGACGGGAAACAGGCATTGACAACATCACTGACGGACACTGGACTCGGGTAAGACACGGACTGAAATACACAGGACTGATTGAAAACAAACGGAAACAGCTGGGTACAATCCGGGAAACACACGTGGGTAAGCAGGGGCGTGGCACACAGGAGGAGCCGACGAGCAGGGCATGACACTGATGGCATCTTATCTATAGCATTAAAAGAGATAATTCAAGATTCAAGAACTTTATTGTCATTCCACACATGTTACCTCACACTCTGATGTACATTGTGCTCTTGTACCCCTCACCATATCCGCACTGTCACACTTGTAATTTTTTTCTTTTTTTAATATCTCTGTTACCATTAATTTTGAACATACTTCTCTGCTTGCATTTTAGGTTTCTGCACTTTAACCAGTTTATATAATTGGATTTTAACTTGCACAGTCTAAAAAAGAGTGGTTCAGGATGCATTTCACTTTGTGTTGTACTTTGTATGACTATGTATGTGACAATTAAAGAACCTTGAATGTTTGCACATGCCATGGAGCAAAATTAAGTATTCAAGTCTTGGATAAACCACAGAGCTAGTCACACACACTTTTAAATATAAAGATGAAAATTAAATATAAAAGTATTGGAGTATAAAGTATGGAGTATAAATTAGCAGTATGTACAGTGTCCAAAACGCAGAAGCAGACATAGAATGGATGCGACATAAACAGATCTAGGTAAATTACTCTATAATAGTAATAACTTAGTTACTTGTTATAATGAGCATTGCACATATGGGCTTATTGCACGTGTTAAATATCATTGCGGTTGGTGGTGATAACAATTTAAATACTATGTTAGGGGAACATTGCACATATGAGTGTATTGCGCATGTAATATGTTATATATCACTTTGGTCTGCTGGTGGCGGGGGTCGGGTTATAGTCTATTAGTACTTTGTGTGGTGGAGATGGGAGGGGGGGCAGAGTTCAGCAGTCTTACAGCATCTGGAAAGAAGCTGTTACACAGTCTGGTGGTCCTACTCTTGATGCTCCTCAGCCTTCTGCCTGAGGGGAGAGGAACAAACAATTTGTGCGCTGGATGGATGTGGTTCCTCATAATGCAAGAAGCCCTTCTCTTGCATCTGCTGATGTAAATGTCAGTGGTGGTGGGTAAGCTGCTCCCCACCTCCCTCTGAGCTGTCTTCACCACCTTGTGCAGTCCTTTCTTTTCTGTAGCCGTGCAGTCGGCATGCCATTCTGTGATGCTGAAAGAGAGAATGCTCTCCACCGCACACCTGTAGGAGGTGGTCAAGACTGTACTCCTGAGTCAAGCTCACCTCAGCTTCCTGAGGAAACAGAGACGTTTATGGGCTTTCTTGATAAGTGACGATGTATTTATAGTCCAAGTGATGTCCCTGGTGAGGAGTACACCCAGGTACTTGAAGCTGGAGACCACCTCCATAGGTGCTCCTCCGACATGTGGGGGGGGTGTCTGCGCTTCCTGAAATCCATGATTACTTCCTTAGTTTTCTTTACGTTGATGCAGACATTTTTCCTGCATCAATCCTCCAAGTGCTCCACCTCCTATCTGTATGCGGATTCATCATCATTCCTGATGCATCCCACTACCGTGTCATCCACAAACTTCACAATCTGACCGCTGTGATGTTTAGCTGAACAGTCGTGCGTCAGTAAGATGAACAGGAGGGGGCTCAGCACACAGCCCTGGGGGGAGCCAGTACTGAGGGTAATGGTGGAGGAGGAGAGGTCGTGGATATTAACATGCTGTGGTCTGTTTGTCAAGAAGTCCAGGACCCAGTTGCAGATGGGAGAGCTCAGTCCAAGTGTCCTGAGTTTTCTCACCAGTATCTGCGGGACTATTGTGTTAAATGCAGATGTGAAGTCCACAAACAGAAGGCGGACATATGAGTCCTTGCTCTTTAGATGGGTGAGAGCCGTGTGAACCACTGCAGAGACAGGGTCGTCAGTGGATCTGTTCCTGTGATAGGCGTACTGATGTAGGTCCGCAGTGATATTGATGGAGCTCTTAATGTGGGCCATAACCAGACTCTCGAGGCACTTCATGACAATCGGGGTGAGAATAATCGGCCGATAGTCATTCGGGCCTTCCACTGTGAAGCTTTTGGGGACTGGGATGATGGTGGCTGTCTTCAGGAAGCTTGGAACAGCTGCCTGTGTGAGTGAGGCATTGAAGATGTCCATCAGCACCTTAGAGAGCTGATGTGCACAGTTTTTTAGTACCCGCCCAGGGATGTTATCTGGGCTTGCAGCCTTGCGTGGGTTAATCCTCTGCAGGGTCCTACAGACCTCCGCAGTGGTCATGCTAAGGGGCACTTCTCCAGGTGATGGATGGAGCCTGGTGTTGGAGGAAGGGATGGTTTTGGGTTCCTCGAAGTGGGCGTAAAAGGTGTTTAGGGCATCAGGCAGGAAAGGATCCCTGGAGCACTGTGCCTCACTGGGTTTGTAGTCAGTGAAGCACTTAATATCCCTTCACATGATCCTCGGGTCACTGGAGGAAAAATGACTGTACCTTTGCCCCTTTGCAGCCTTTGCCCTCTTTATGCCCACCGTCAGGTCCCTCCTGGCCGCTCTCAGCACATCTTTTTCACCAGACCTGAATGCCGCATTCCTGGCTTGCAGCAGAGAACAAACCTCTGTGTTCAGCCAGGGTTTATGGTTGTTGTAGATGGTGATCTTCTTTGTGGTGGTGACATCATGAACACACTTAGAGATGTAGCTGAGGACAGTCGGGGTATATTCCTCCAGGTCTACCTCTCCCTCACTTGTAGCTGCATGTTTGAAGACCTGCCAATCTGTGCACTAAAAGTAGTCTTGCAGCATGGAGTCAGCGTCACACGACCACACAGTCAGTTCTCTGTAAGGGTTTACTGTGCTTGACCTACTTGAGATATGAATATAGATATTGATTACATGACATTGAATCACTATTAATGTTTGGGTGTTCCATTGATTAATGATTAACACATTGACGTATTGTCATTAAATCACTGCAAATACATGGTTAATATATGATTAATATGATTAACATAATTACTTATACATTTGCACTACCGCATAGCATGCTATATATTGTCTGCCGAAACTATTTTATAAAGCTATAACTGGCTGTGCACCAGTTGGGACAGCTTCGAATCTCTTCCTGCAGGTGGTTTCTCCCCCCCTTTTGTTCTGCCGTCTGCCTCTCCAAGGTCCGAGATTTCCCCAGGGTCTGCGGAACTTACTGCAGGCAGCTATCGTGAAGCGAGGTCACACAATATTCAAAACAATCTCTTCTTGCTTAAGGCCTAAGACATAACAGACCCAATATGCCAACCTCCCGGGCCTACCAATGTCCAATTTTACTTCCACACACCCTAATCAGTGCCTATGCACCAACACTGGACGCAGATTTTAACATCAAAGAAGACTTCTACAGAAGCCTTGATGCAGCCATCCAGAAAACCCCAGTCACAGACAAATTTTTAATTATGGGCGACTTTAATGTCAGAGTGGGCACAGAACATCATGTCTGGAATAAGAGCATAGGCCAGCACGGGCTGGTAAAAATGAACAGCAACGACCATCAGCTTCTCACCCTCTGTGCGGAACAACAACTGGACCTCATAAATACCACCTCTCAGATGCCTTGGAAACCACCTGGAAGCACCCTAGATCAAGACACTGGCATCTGCTGGATTACATCATTGTCCGTCAAAAGGACAGACAGGATGATCTTATCACCAGAGTTGTGCGTGGGGCTGAATGCTGGACAGACCACTGTATGGTCAGGTCCAAAATTCGCTGCGATATTCCACCCTGTCACCCAAAGAGGACCCCAAACAAAAGACTGAACTATGCAGCACTAACTAGTCCCAACACCAAAAGGTACCTCCGTAGACTCCTTGCATGCAAACTTATAGAACTGCAGAAAGATGCCAATGTCCTTGGCACAAGTAGGAAAAATAATCAGGACTGGGTTGATAGCAACTCCACTCAAATCCAGTCACTCCACCGAGAGAAACACAACGTATGCAAAGCTCTCCTGCCAAGCCCTGGATCCTCCATCCTGAAATCAATCTTTTCCAAGGCTAAAGCTGCAACCCAACAGACTTTACAGACCATGGAAGACACCTGGTGGTTGCAAAAAGCGGAAGAAATACAACACTTTGCTGATTGCAATGATATCCAGGGCTTCTGTACTGCCATTAAAACCTTATACGGTCCTAGAAGGCAGATTTACGTCCCTGTTCGATCTGTAGATGTAAACTATTAATAAATGAAATGATTACTGATTTTAGTCTTGGTGCCCTATGCCTTACTGAGACCTGGTTTAAACCAAATGAATTCATGGTACTAAATGAATCTACTCCAGCCGAATATAGCTATAAGCATATCCCTCGACCAAATGGCAAAGGTGGTAGTGTTGCTGCAATTTTTCAGTCCAACCTAGGAGTGTCTGAGAAATGTAGTTTTAGTTTCAGCACATTTGAAACTCTTCGTCTTAGCCTTGCTAGCTCATCTCTTTGCAGCTCTCCACCCCAAATCACCATTGTTACTGTGTATCAATTAGTGCTGTCAAGCGATTAAATTTATTTATCTAATTAATTACATGGTGTGGCGATTAATTAATCTAATTAATCACATTTAATCGCACATCGAACACAAACCTATGAATTAGGTTACAGTATATGACAGTTGTAACTTATTGAACACAAACCAATGACATTGGTTACAATGTCACAATTGGTTACAAATGACAGTTTTAATTATTACTGAACATAAACCAATGTTTAAGGTAACAACGGCCATGACAATTTTGTTTATTACTGAACACAAGCCTATCAACTAAATTGCAATGGACATGACATTGTTGTTATTGAACATAAGCTTGTTACTTATACTACACTAGTCTAAATTCTTATTTCTCTTTTAACCAGTTGCTAAGACAGACTAACTTGTTCACATTTTCTGAGTTTAAAGATGCAGTTTTATTCTGCACAACATTGCCAGCCAGTGAGAAAAGTCTTTCGCATGGTACTGTGGTTGTAGGGGTGGCCAAATATTTGAGAGCTAAGGAAGACAGTGTGGCATGGGCTCCGGCATGAGCTGACCACCACTCTAGAGGACACTGATCCATTGCAATATTGGGCTCAGCTTTGTAATGATGTAAATCATTGCTTTGGTGATTTTCTTCCTCTGAATCAGAGTCTGAACCCAGCAGGAGGATTCTCTTCTTCTTAGCTGGCTCATGTTTCTCACAAGGCTGTGGAGTATTTGCGCTGAGTCCTCCTTCCTCTAGTATTTTCTCAAGGCTAGACCCCATCTGTTCTCTCTCTCCTCTTGATAGGCACTTCAAGTCCTTAAACCGTGGGTCAAGTGCTGAAGCTAGTTCATTCATTCATGTCAGCTTGGCGTTCAGCAAGGTCCTTGCTGAAGGCAGTCTTGAACCTAACCACATAGGCTGGATCCTCATCAGAGACTCTCATTACATGGTGAAGGTGGCAGAATGCAGGAAGCACTACAGAGCAGGAGACATAAGCCTCACCCCCAAGGAGTTCAGTGAGTAGAAGTAGAAGATAATACAAACCATAAATAATGTTCAGTGCATTTAGTTTAGGCAAAATAAGTTAATTTATTTAGCATCAATTACAAAGGATGATTTACTGGAAAATACTTTTTTTTCATTTGTTCATTTGATGACGTCTTAAAAATCTTTAAAAAATATTTTTAGGGTTGTAATTCTCAGTAAGAGCATTTAGGCATGATATTCCATTTCACAGTCTATGACAACATGCATAAAACAACAATAATATAACATGGTACTAATGTAATGTAACTTGCATGGTTCAAGAAGGTTCTGCAGCTTGTGCAGTTTGTCCCACTCAGATGCAGTCAGCATGACTAACTTGTGTTTATGTTGGGCCAGAGTAGTCTTAACAGCCTCTTCATTCCGTAAGAGACAGGTGATCATATTGAGTGATGAGTTCCACCTCGTTGACACGTCTTGTATCAGTTGCTCTCTCTGTTGTCCTAGTGAAATTTGTTGTTAATGAAGTTCTTCTGTATTAGCAGGGCTGTGCTTAAAATGTGCAACAATTTTGCAACACTTTGTCATTGTATCCGCGAATCCACTATCAGAGAGGCAAACAGTAATGGTCCGCTGTAATATATGGGCAGCGCACGGCATGTGATGAAAGGGAAGCTTTCTTGCCGCTGGGACCATGTTGCGTGCGCTGTCAGTTCCGACTGTGGTCACCTTTTCCTGGATTCCCCAGTCGTCAGCCACTGTTAGAAACTGTTCGGCACATGCATCAGAATAGTGCCGTGTGACTGACTTCAACACAGTTAACGCGAAGGACGTAAGTTTCCAGTCACAATCGATTATGTGTGCAGTAACACCTAGGTAGTTGTGATTACTGATCGACGTCCAGTGATCTCCGGTTAGGGCCACATGGTTAGCATGAGCTAAGTTGTCTCGTTTTGATATTTTTTCTGTGTCATACAGCTGATTTATTCTCGAAAGTACTGTACCTCTTGACGGTAGTGTGTAGGTTGTGTCGGAGGAAGCGATTGAAAATGCATCCATAAGCCCCTTGTCTTCCAAGTGCAAGTTGAAATCCAATTATGTAAACTAGTTAAAGGGCAAAAAGCTAAAATGCAAGCTAAAAGTGCAAGCAGTGACCAGTGTGACAGTGCGGATATGGTGAGGGGTACAAGAGCACAATGTACATCAGGGTGTGAGGTGCAATGGCATGTCCAAGTTCATAAACCTTATGGCCTGGGGGTAGAAACTCCTCCTAAGCCTCTCAGTTCAGGCCATGATGTTCCTGAGTCTCTTTACTGTTTTCATAAGCTGAAACAGGCTGTTATTGGAGTGGGATGTGTCCTTCATGATCCTGAAGGCCCTGCTCCTACAACTCTTGATGTAAATGTCCTGAAGAGATGGAAGCTCTGCTCATTCTGCTGCACGGATCACCCTCTGGAGGGCTTTGCAATCCTGAACACAGCTATTCCCGAACCAGGAACTAATGTTCTGAATCAGAATGCTCTCCACAGCGCCTGAGTAGAAAGTCTGTAGGATCGTTGGAGAGACCCTGAACTTCCTCAGCTGTCGCAAGTGGTACAGGCGCTGCTTAGCCCTTTTGGACTGGACTTGGATGTGAATAGTCCACGTCAGATCCTCGGAAATGTGAACACCCAGATATTTAAAACTCCTCACCCTCTCCACAGGAGACCCGTTGATGGGGAGGGGAGTATAGGCTCACTGCTGCCTCCTACTGAAGTCCACCACCAGCTCCTTTGTCTTGTCGACATTGAACTGGAGACTGTTGTTGTGACACCACGTTGCTAGGTTCTCCATCTCTGCCATGTAGGCTGACTCATCGTTGTTGGTGATGGTGGCCTTTCTACACAACCTAACACAGTGGTCAGCAATCTTGGTCTTGTAGTTGATGCAGAATCATGTTTCAGTACTCACATAAGAAGCATTACCAGAACTGCGTTTTATCATCTACGGAATATAACCAGGCTTCGGAAGGTGGTCTCTTCATGATGCAGAAAAATTAATACATGCCTTTATAACTTCCAGACTGGACTTCTGTAATGCCCTCCTTTCTGGTTGCCCAACTAGATCCTTACACAAACTTCAGCTGGTACAGAATGCAAAAATTCGATCACATTAGCCCTGTCTTATCCTCCCTTCACTGGCTGGTTAAGTTTGACTATAAAGTCAAAGTCAAAGTCAAAGTAAACTTTATTGTCATCTCTGCTATATACTGTACAGGTACATAGAGAGACGAGATGACGTGGCTCCAGTTTTTTTTTTTTTTCAGTGCATACGAGAGAAAGACATGTAACAAATAGGCACGTGGTAAATAGAGTAAATAAATATAAGGTATACAAAAAATATATACTATATTTGGAGATAGAGGTAGAGGAGGTTATAATAGTTATGTATGGAAAATGTGCAAATAAGTGGCAGAAGTGCAAAAATGCTTGTAGCAGAGTTTGTGTGTAAAGTGCAGATGTGCAGGAGTCAATTTGTTCGCAGTCCGGGTGTGTGTGGGGGGGTAAGTGTGTTCAGGAGTCTAATGGCTACTGGGAAAAAGCTATCCTGCAGCCTGGAAGATCGAGTCCTGATGCTGCGATAGCGTCTGCCAGATGGGAGGAGTGTGAAGAGTCCGTGTGAAGGATGAGAGGAGTCAAGCACGATGCAGGAGGCCCTCCTGATGCAGCGCTTGTTGAATATGTCTTGCAGCGATGGACGCACCGATGATGTTCCCAGCTGCTTTGATGATCCTTTGAAGCCGTCGGTTATCAGAAACCGTGCTGTTTCCAAACCAGTCGGAGATGCAGCTGGTCAGGACACTCTCTATGGTGCCCCTGTAGAACACGGTGAGGGTGGGAGGTGGGAGGTTGGCTCGCTTAAGCCGTCTCAGGAAGTGGAGACGTTGCTGGGCCTTTTTGGTGATGGAGGTGGTGTTGGTCGTCCAGGTGAGGTCGTCTGAGATGTGAACTCCCAGGAACTTGGTGTTTTTTACCATCTCAACCGTGGAACCGTGGATGCTGAGTGGTGTGTGGCTGGGGCGAGGTCTCCTGAAGTCGACAACCATTTCCTTGGTTTTGTCCACATTCAACGACAGGTTGTTTTCACTGCACCACGTGGACAGCTGCTGAACCTCATCTCTATACGCCGACTCATCGTTGTTGCTGATGAGTCCCACCACCGTCGTATCGTCTGCGAATTTGATGATGTGGTTTGAGCTGTGTAGGGCAGTGCAGTCATGGGTCAGGAGTGTGAAAAGAAGTGGACTGAGAACACAGCCCTGAGGAGCACCTGTGCTCAGTCTGATGGTGCTGGAGACGCTGTTGTTGATTCGAACAGACTGAGGCCTCTGAGAGAAAATCCAGAATCCAGTTGCAGAGTGAGGTGCTCAGTCCCAATCCGCTCAGTTTCACACACAGTCTTTGTGGAATGATGGTGTTGAAGGCTGAACTAAAGTCTATGAACAGTAGTCGCACGTAAGAGTCTTTATTGTCCAGATGAGAGAGGGAAAGGTGAAGTGCGGTGTATATGGCGTCCTCGGTTGACCTATTTGTGCGATCCAGTGATCGGGGGAGGTTGCTTTTCACCTGCGACATGACGAGTCTTTCGAAGCACTTCATGGCGATGGGTGTCAGAGCGATGGGACGGTAGTCATTCAGGCAGGAGACTGAAGACTTCTTTGGCACTGGGATGATGGTGGTGGATTTGAAGCATGCTGGGATGATCATCTGGCTCAGTGATGTGTTGAAGATGTCTGAGAAGACTTCAGCCAGCTGATCAGCGCAATCTCTGAGCACGCGAGCAGGAATGTTGTCTGGACCGGCAGCCTTCCGTGGGTTGACTTTGGCAAAAGTTCTCCTCACATCGGCTGCAGGCAGAGAGATGATCTTGTCAGTGATGGGAGGCGTGGCTTTCGACATATGTGTGTTGTTCAATGCGTCGAATCGTGCATAGAACTTGTTCAGCTCCTCAGGAAGTGTGGCATCTCCCTCACAGCTGCTTGGTGCTGGCTTGTATTGAGAGACAGCCTGGATGCCTTGCCATAGACTGCGAGTCTTTTGTGTCCCTGAAGTGGTTGTGGATCTTTTGTGTGTGTGCTCGCTTTGCCTGTCGGATGGAGCGAGAGAGGTTTGCTCTGGCTGTTTTAAGAGCAACTTTGTTCCCAGACCTGAAAGCAGCGTCTCTCTCTCTTAGCCGTGCACGCACCTGTGCTGTGAACCAGGGTTTCTCGTTGGCTCTGGTGGTTATGTTCTTAAGGACAGTAACATCCTCTATGCACTTGCTGATGTAGCAGGTCACAGATTCTGCAAACTCGTCCAGATTGATGCAACCATTGAGCGTCGCTGCCTCTTTAAAAACATCCCAGTCCGTGCACTCAAAGCAGTCCTGGATTGCTGAGACAGCTCCACTGGGCCAGACTCTGACGGTTTTTTTGGAAGGTCTTGTGCGTTTTAGCAGAGAGAAGTATGTGGGCAGTAGCATCACCGTCGTGTGGTCAGAAGAGCCGATGTGTGGGCACGCTGTTGCTTTGTAGGCACCACGCACGTTGGTGTAAACTTTGTCCAGGCAGTTCTCCCCCCTCGTAGCAAAGTCCACATGTTGATGGAATTTGGGGAGAACTAACTTCAGGTCTGCGTGGTTGAAGTCGCCAGCGATGATGAGAAAGCCGTCCGGGTGCACAGTCTGGAGTTTATTAACAGCCTCATGAAGTTCGGCTAGCGCCTGGTTAGCATTCACGCTAGGTGGCAGGTACACGGCTATAACTAGCACCACGGAGAATTCTCTCGGCAGGTAGAACGGGCGGCACTTTATCACCAAAAACTATCTGTGGTGAGCAGTGGCGAGTCAATTCATTCAATTGAGTTCGTGCACCAGAGTTTCTTAATGTAGATGTACACACCGCCTCCGCGGCTCTTACCGGACAATGAGGGTTCTCTATCGGGCCGATAGCATACTAACTCCTTTAGCTGGATAGCGGAGTCCGCGATGCCCGCGTTCAGCCACGTTTCCGTGAAAATAAAGATGCAGCAGTTCTTTATCTCACGTTCGCTTGCCTGCTGGAGCCAGAGATAGTCCATCTTGTTGTCCAGTGAGCGGACGTTGGAGAGGAGGACAGATGGAAGTGCCGGTCGGACGGGGTTAGCTTTTAGCCTCGCGCTAGCGCCCGCGCGCTTTCCTCGCTTTTGTTTGCGTGAGCAGCGCTTGCGTTTCGGCCAGCTGTGCTTCGCTGCCTCGCCTAGGATCCGTAGCGTCTCCAACGGTAGATTTAGCGGTGGAATCGTGCATTTGGAATCGCCACATAAAATACTGCTATTGACTTATAAAGCACTGAATGGCCTTGCATCAGAATACCTTAGTGATCTGCTGACCTCATACAACCCTCCACGCTTGCTTCATTCTCAAGACGCAGGATATGTTAGTACCTGTGGTAGAAAGAGCTATGGCAGGCTGCAGAGCTTTCTCCTACAGAGCTCCTCAGCTGTGGAATGGTTTTCCACCAGATGTGAGGGATTCAGCCTCACTCTCAATATTCAAGTCTAGACTAAAAACAAACTTATTCAGTCTAGCCTATGGGACTCTAGTCCTACTTTAGGTAATTGTTCACCCCCACTTATATCTATAGTGTGAGGTGTAGAGCTGGGTGGGGATTGGTGCCACTGGCTTTGGATAAACTGAGCTGTCAGTGCTGTCACTCTAGCTTCACACCCCCTTGTGGAATTGGAGTGCTGACATTCAGGGACTCCCCATGTCTGCATTCCTACTTGCCTCTCCCTCCTACTTATGCTGCCATAGCCATATCTGCTGTAACGTATACATTGCACTTACATATTGCACTCACCTAACTGTTAGCACTGCCTATTGTCTCCTCTACTTTGACTAATTCCATATTTTTTTTCCCTACACCTCCTGGGGTATGCTGCCTGGAGACCCCAATTTATCAAGATATCCTGCACACCCTGTAACATGCGATGTCTCTACTATGCATGACGTCCCTTTGTCCAGCTCGCCCTTCTGCCTGTGTTGTCCTCCATGTATGATCGGCTGGCTTACTACTGGTTGCCCAGCAAGCTGAATGAATGCCAACACTGGCTTTTCATCACGTCCCTGCTACCCGGTAGTGACTCATATTTTATGACTTAGACTGTGTGACCTGCCACTTAGCCATCTCTCCAATTTGACTCTCCCTGCCGGCCCCTGGAGGACGGGCTCCCCCTTTGAGTCTGGATAGGGTTAGGGCTTCCTCTGCTGCCCACTGGAGGACGGGCTCCCCCTTTGAGTCTGGTTAGGGTTAGGGCTTCCTCTGCTGCCCACTGGAGGACGGGCTCCCCCTTTGAGTCTGGTTAGGGTTAGGGCTTCCTCTGCTGCCCCCTGGAGGACGGGCTCTCCCTTTGAGTCTGGTTAGGGTTAGGGCTTCCTCTGCTGCCCACTGGAGGACGGGCTCCCCCTTTGAGTCTGGTTAGGGTTAGGGCTTCCTCTGCTGCCCACTGGAGGACGGGCTCCCCCTTTGAGTCTGGTTAGGGTTAGGGCTTCCTCTGCTGCCCACTGGAGGACGGGTTCCCCCTTTGGGTCTGGTTAGGTTTAGGGCTTCCTCTGCTGCCCACTGGAGGACAGGCTCCCCCTTTGAGTCTGGTTAGGGTTAGGGCTTCCTCTGCTGCCCCCTGGAGGATAGACTCCCCCTTTGAGTCTGGTTAGGGTTAGGGCTTCCTCTGCTGCCCACTGGAGGACGGGTTCCCCCTTTGGGTCTGGTTAGGTTTAGGGCTTCCTCTGCTGCCCACTGGAGGACGGGCTCCCCCTTTGAGTCTGGTTAGGGTTAGGGCTTCCTCTGCTGCCCCCTGGAGGATAGACTCCCCCTTTGAGTCTGGTTAGGGTTAGGGCTTCCTCTGCTGCCCACTGGAGGACGGGCTCCCCCTTTGGGTCTGGTTAGGATTAGGGCTTCCTCTGCTGCCCCCTGGAGGATGGGCTCCCCCTTTGAGTCTGGTTAGGGCTTCCTCTGCTGCCCACTGGAGGACAGGCTCCCCCTTTGAGTCTGGTTAGGGTTAGGGCTTCCTCTGCTGCCCCCTGGAGGACGGGCTCTCCCTTTGAGTCTGGTTAGGGTTAGGGCTTCCTCTGCTGCCCACTGGAGGACGGGCTCCCCCTTTGAGTCTGGTTAGGGTTAGGGCTTCCTCTGCTGCCCACTGGAGGACGGGCTCCCCCTTTGAGTCTGGTTAGGGTTAGGGCTTCCTCTGCTGCCCACTGGAGGACGGGCTCTCCCTTTGAGTCTGGTTAGGGTTAGGGCTTCCTCTGCTGCCCACTGGAGGACGGGCTCCCCCTTTGGGTCTGGTTAGGATTAGGGCTTCTTCTGCTGCCCACTGGAGGACGGGCTCCCCCTTTGAGTCTGGTTAGGGTTAGGGCTTCCTCTGCTGCCCCCTGGAGGATGGGCTCTCCCTTTCAGTCTGGTTAGGGTTAGGGCTTCCTCTGCTGCCCACTGGAGGACGGGCTCCCCCTTTGAGTCTGGTTAGGGCTTCCTCTGCTGCCCACTGGAGGATGGGCTCTCCCTTTGAGTCTGGTCCCTCCCAAGGTTTCTTCCTCATAGAGTTTTTCCTTGCCACCATCGCCTCTGGCTTACTCACTGGGGGCTTTGGGCAGGGATGCTGTAAAGCGTTTTGAGTTCATGTAATGTTGTGAAAACGCGCTATACAAAAACAAATCTGTTTTTGTTGTTTAATTAGGTAAATGGTTACTAAATGTAAAAGTGTTATATTTTCAGGTCAAGTGGTGTACTTACTTTTCACAGCACTGTAAATTTCCATGGCTCAAAGATCAAACACCCATAGAGTACGATGTGTGTGTGTGTTTGTTATGTTCTGGTACCACATTCAGGACATTAAATTGACAGCTGTAACGTCACTCGTGAACGAGACTCCGATACACTTGAATTCCTCCCGGATGGTGGGCCCATCTGGGGATGATCCACCATACCTCTTTTGAACTGGGTCTGGCTAGGCCCCAAGGCCCAAGGCCTGGCCACCAGGCGCTCGCCCACGGGCTCCTCACCCAGGCCTGGCTCCAGGTTGGAGCCCCGGTGACCCTAGTCCAGGTGAGGGAAACAAGACCATGCTATTATTTTTTCTAATTAAGGGATTTTTCGGGTTGCTCTTTGTCTGGCCCCTCAACTGGGACCTTTATGCCTTGGGAGACCCTACCAGGGGCAATCACCCCCGACAACATAGCCCCCAGGGTCACTGAGGCATGCAAACCCATCCCCCACAATAAGCTGGCAATGCAAAGGGGGACACTATATTGCCAAACGTTTCGGGACACCCCTTCAAATCATTTAATTTAGGTGTTTCAATCACTTCCATAGCCACAGGTATACAAAAATCAAGCACTTAGTCATGCATACTGCTTCTACAAAAATTGGTAAAAGAATGAGTCACTCTCAGGAGCTCAGTGAATTCAACCTTTGTACCACTACTAAATATTCAACAGTCAACTGTTAATGGTCTTGGAAGCAATTGGGAACAACTCAGCCATGAAGTGGTAGGTCACGTAAAATTGGAGTGGGGGCAATGCATGCTGAGGCGCAGTGTGCAGAAGTCGGTAACTCTCTGTAGAAGCAATAACTACAGACCTCCAAACTTCATGTGGCCTTCAGATTAGCTCAAGAACAGTGTGCAGAGAACTTCATGGAATGGATTTCCATGGACGATGCACAATGCAAAGCAGCAGATGCAGTGGTGTAAAGCATGTTGCCACTGGACTCGAGCAGTGGAGACGTGTTCTCTGGAGTAACAAATCATGCTTCTCTGTCTGGCAATATGATGGACGAGTCTGGGTTTGGCAGTTGCCAGAACGGTACTTGCCTGACTGTATTGTGCCAAGTGTAAAGTTTGGTGGAGGGGGGATTATGGTGTGGGAGTGTTTTTCCAGGGGTTGCACTTAGCCCCTTATTTCCAGGTAAAGGAACTCTTAATACTGCAGTATTCAAAGCCATTTTGGACAATTTCGTGCTCCCAACTTTGTGGGAACAGTTTGAGGATGGCCCCTTTCTGTTTCAGTATGGCTGCGCACCAGTGCACAAAGCAAGGTCACAGATGAGTGAGTTTGGTGTGTGGTACAAAGAACCTTGACTGACCTACACGGAGCCCTGACCTCAACCTGATAGAACACTTTTGGGATGAATTAGAGTGGAGGCTGCGAGCCATGCCTTCTCGTCCAACATCAGTGCCTGACCTCACAAATGCTCTCCTGAAAGAATGGCCAAAAATACCCATAAAGACACTCTATAAATTGTGGACAACCTTCCCAGTAGAGTTGAAGCTGCAAAGGGTGGGCCAACTCCATATTAAAGCCTATGTATTAAGAATGGGACGTCATTAAGGGTCGTATGTGTAAAGGCAGGTGTCCCAATACTTTTGCCAATATAGTATATCTGGTTTACCTTGCTTTCTCTTTATTTTCAGTTTAACTTTACTTGGGGGGGGGGTCCTTATTACACTATTTTATTATACTATTTCTTTATGTTTATGTTATTGCTTTCCACTAATTCTTACTATGGTGGAGTTTATCACCAACGGGTATTGATATTCCCCTTGTTATTCAGTAAAAGGTGCTGGTATTCAGTACCAGAACATATTGAAAGGTGCCGGTACTCTGAAAATAAAAACAAAGAGGTGCTGGTATCGTGTACACGTGAGTACTGGCCCACATCAAACATGAATCCATTTTTTTTGTGGTCATATAATTTCAACAGACACAGATATTGCATCAAGTAAATGTGGAAGGCCTATTTGTATAGTGTGTTTTCGGCAGGGATAATGTAAAGTGATTTGAGACAATGTAATGTGAAAATGCACTATATAAATAAAACTGAATTGAAAAAAAATAAAGAGATATCGATAAACTTTCTAATATCTAGAAATTCCTATTTCACTCCAGCTACTATTTTTCCATATTTTTCCTGAAACCATCCTACTTTGATATTTTCATAAATGGAGGGCTCTGTTAATAGAGATGGGGTACAAACAAGACTAAGAATGGGCAGATGAAAAACTCTGATAATCATTTGCACCTGGTTAAGTATCTTTATGCATCAACCTGACAAAAAGTAGTTTTTAGCACCATGATCTGCAAATTTCATTGTACATACATCAAAATCCATCAAAATACATACATAAAAAAATCCAGCAAACACAATCAAAAAGGGGAACAGTATTATTGAGTTTATTGACTGCCGATCTCCAGCACCAAAATTACCGCTTTCCTCCAACACGAGGGGCACTGGCTTTCATGGGCTTGGCGATTTTCTGCTTGAGAGCAGCCTTGGTAGGAGCCTGTAGAAATCACCATTACAAACTGAATCAGAATAGAAAGCAGAAAACTGTGGCATCACCCATATCCTAAGATGATTAATGCACAGAGAGCAGATTTTCCACAGAAACATTACATTTCAAAATTGCAGTCCCTAGGCTCCACTCCTATCACTGTAGTACACCATGGTTCACTATAGCAGCCAGTTTACGCTACGTATGCAGTGTGAAGCTATCCTATCTAGACTGGAGGGCAATACCTTAAGTCCTTTAACCTTGGAGGCATGCAAATCTGGACCCAACAATTATGATCTCTAGCCAAAAGACAACAAAACAGTAATTCTATGCTATCCTGCCTCATGTGACAAGATCTGTCGCTATCATAATTATATAGCTTCTTTATTCCAGATAATTTCTTGGGACCATCCATATCAACTGAAGGCTCACTAGTGAAAATGAACCATACTTAGAAAGTGTGTGAACACATTACAAGGGCAGCTTTCTAAAAGCTGGTTCATAGTTCTCAACACAAACACAATAAGCTTATTCACTTTGCATATGTGTACATGGAAACGTTCATATTTCCCCGGTCAAGCCACATAATTTGCACATGCGCACAACGTGTTGTATTTATATATTTTTTATTAATAATGATAATATAAATTATTCAGATTTTCCCTGGACACGTACCACAGCAATGAGGACACTAGCAAATTGATCATGCTTAGAATGTCCAGAGCTGTGCGTTCACCACCTATATTTAAAACCTATATTTCAAAATTGATCATTTTTTTTACTAAAGCAAGACCATAATGTCATGAACATCTCTAGAAAATGTGATCTTTGGCTTTTAAGTTGTTAATGAGGTATCTTGACATAAAGGTAGCATCACATGATTTCATATCACTAATGGGCCTTTTTAATGGCAGCCAAACTGACATGAAATAGTATAACAAGCACAGGTGTAAGTACTAACATCAATTAAGGTTACAAATATGTTACAATGAAATTTAATAGAAGCTTCATTAACGTCATTGCAGACACCTGAACTTGCCATACTATTGAAAAGTCCTACATGGCTAGTAAATAAGGCTAATAAATGCCCTGCATTCATCAGAGGTGAGTGAGGTGTGCAAATCGGTGCAGTATAAGTACACACTGAGGGAATCACTCGACTTTGCAAGCATCTAAGGTTATGTCGTGGCTGCATATGATGATAATCGGTGGCTAGGTTGTGTTGAAGAAACTATGCCCAGCACTGGAGAATTGAGACTGAGCTTTTTACATCCTCATGGACCATCTCCATCCTATTCATTCCTATGCCATCCTGATAGACTTGTTACTGTATGGATCATCAGTATGTGCTTTTAGTAGCTGAAACTGTGACAGCAACAGGGCGGACATACACAATTTCAAGCAAAGGCACAATAGCTGCATCAAAGGCTCTGATAGACTATAAATTGAGCATATAGCAATAGTTTATGTTCTTACATTCCCTCCTTCCCTTTAAACAGTATTGCTTGTATGGAACTTATGCATTATTACACCAATGTTGAAATTCTTTCCTTGCCCTAGTAGCCTAAAAGCCTATCTAGTTTGTTTATTTTTGTTGGTTTTTCAGGTTTTTGACAAATGAGGACCCTTTTCAGTAGACCAGTGTCAAAAGTGTAAACTAAAGAGGAAAATAAACTATTCTGATTGCACCAAGAATTCTCTTTTTTTCCGTCACTTTGGCAATATTGTTCTTTTATTCATTTTTAACAGCATTTTTTTATACATATTTTCAATTTAAATTATATTTCCACAGTTAGTTCTGGCAATAGTAGTTGTCATAAAAATAATAACCCTGTATCATGCATTGATCACTAACTGCTATTCTGCTACTGCTAACAGCATTGTAAGGAACTGTAGCTTTGATACACATTTCACATAAGTAATATCTCAGCAACAACCCAAAAACCAAATTTTCTGAAGATGATCATGATATTATGATCTAACTTTAGTAAAAAATTCATCAATTTTGAAATATAGGTTTCTTGTTACTGAATTTTTTATATTTTAATCAGTTAATACATAGTAATTATTCAAATGGGGATGGCATATTATTTTATAGAGCTGGACAATAGCTTTAAAACAATATAAAGACCAATTCTGTGCAGCTTACATTAAGGTAAATATAGCCAGTCAAAGTCATAGCTCCCCCAAAAAAAGTTAAAATTTTGTTCGCTTAAATCTCTTTCAATAATGATCCAAGACTCGCTTAATTTCAGATTCATGAGTTACTCATGTGACCAAATCAGCATGCCAAGTTTCATTAAAATCCGTGATAAGGTCAGAAAGTGTGATGATTTTCAGAAAGACTAATTATTTGTGCAGGCCATTGTAATTACCCTAAAGTGAGGCAAGCGCAATATATGTGTCACAAAAGAAT
Source organism: Brienomyrus brachyistius (assembly GCF_023856365.1). Taxonomy (NCBI): domain Eukaryota; kingdom Metazoa; phylum Chordata; class Actinopteri; order Osteoglossiformes; family Mormyridae; genus Brienomyrus; species Brienomyrus brachyistius. The sequence goes on from NC_064548.1 coordinate 1,666,473, forward strand.
TAAAGAATGTTAACTTGAAGTATACCCAACGTGTTATACAATGTGCAAAATTGAAATGCATAATAATAATAATAATAATGATGCCATAAACACGATGCCACATGTAATATGTAGGAAAGAAGGTCCTTGAGTGATGCAGCTGTAAGCATCTGCGTGAAATTATTAGCTAGAAATGACTTCATACCTATTGTGAAAGTGTTTGTAATATATTAAAGTAACCACTTGAATGACAGACTCTCGAACTGTCTGATAATCAAAATTGAACTTTACATATTCTGTATCTAAATTTCTCTGCTTGTTTGTACCCATAGCAGAGCAGTTTTTTTCCACAGGTAGTACATTGTGTATATACGCGAAGTGCACTGTAGCATCTCCAAAAACCACATACACAATTGCACGCTCACGTCTTCTTTTTGTACCATGAGATATTTGGACTTCATGTGCTATTCACACATTCTACTCTTCAAGCTGATATTTATTATATATAAAGATATTTCTTTTAGTACTGTCCACAAGACCACACTGAATGTATGATGCTGAGAACATACCTTTTTTTTTATTAGCATCTAATATTTCAACGTTAGACATTTTATAACAAATTGGGTACACTTCAAGGAAACATTTTATTAAATTCTTTTGTGACACTTTTTTAGGTACATATCACACTTAGGTCATGTCAGGGCTATTATAATGGCATGCATAAATACCTTGTCTTTTAGCACAAACTTAAAACTTAATGATAAACGTACACAGAATTTTTACACGTTTGGTATCAGTGGTTATGATTAAAAGCCGAAAATTTATCATACATATCATAAGAATACAACACGACAAACACAAAGCAACCAAAATGATGCATTACAAACTGAACCCTTTGCCCTTCAATAGCAATCCAGTAGCTGTACTGTTTTGATGTGGTATAAAAATGCATGCCACCACCAGGTGCGTACTTGGGTGGGGTACAAGGCAATCGGGTCAAATGTGAGTATGCAGTAACACCTTTAAAGATGAGTAACACGATCTGACCTTTGCAGCTATTGCTGTTTGATTCTTGTTTGCCTGCTTGGCCTTCTTGGCTTCCTTTGCAGCCCTGGTCATACAATATGTCAGTCAAATATGGGGGGAAAACAGAAAAGACATATAAAGCACCAATGCCTTTCACACACAAACAAAAAAAACATGATCACTAGTTTAAAAAACAATTACACTTGCTTTAACCCAGAACACCAAACTGATCCTGTAGGGAAACCGTCTATCCCATCTTGCTTTCCCCAAGACACACAGACAAATACACAGGTGACACCAAGCTTTGGGACCACAGAAAAGGGTCAGTCAGCATGCATGCAGCACCCCTGGAGCTGGGGGTAACGGCCTTGCTAAAGACCCAACTGTGCCATCAGTCTGCAGGCCTTGGGATTTGAACCAATGACCTTCTGATCACAAGCATTTAGTTCTAACAAGCTGAACTACCCACCGCCACCCCCATCACTCACACCAATCTTATGCAGATAATTAATCCTTAACTATGGTAAACATTTCTGAGATCAGAATGATGCCCCAGGGACACAGTGGCAGGACACTCACCTAATGGCCTGCTCCCGCAAGGCCTTGCGCACCTCAGGCTTCTGGTTGCGCTTGGCCAAGATTTCAGCCAGGGAGGCACCGGTGATGGCCCTCTGACATTTCACAGCACGGCGGGTACGCTTCTTTGTCACATCTTCCTTTCAGGACAGGGAGACACAGCTATCAAAGACTAATTCATTGCAATAATTCATTGTATTTAAATTAATTGTTAAAGGGTATTAAGCTTATAACTCACTAAAACAATCAGTACCACCATCTGTTCATTTACCTTTTACAGGAGGACCAGGGAACAATACACATCTACCATACAGCAACCAACTGGGGCCTGCATCACAAATCAACATTCTTGTTTAGCCAGATAAATTATCAGATTTAAGGTAGTCTGGGTTAAGTGTAACTGAATGAAGATGACATCCATGTAAGGGTACCCTAAATCCGACAAGTTATCCAACTAAGCAAGAAGTCCGGTCATGACAGAGGCTCCTGGTCTCATACAACTAAAAGCTCTTACTGGACAGAATGCAGAGCTGTAAGGCAGCACTGTCAAACAGAAAAATAAAAAATAAGCAGCAGGTGACTTACAGATTGGCCCTTCTTGTGCTTGCGCCTGTAAAGCACAGTCCAGTTGATCTGCCTGGGGTTTCTCTTGGCCAGGAAAGCTGACTCACACTTAGCGTTAAGGAACTGGAAGACCTGCATCAGGGAGAGGGATTGTTACGATCCATAGAAAGCATCAAAGAAAGTCTACACCGATTACTGCCTATCAGTAACAACTACAATCCAGCTCTTAGCATGCCAGAGTTATAACACTGCTAAACTCTTGAACAAATGACTGAACGGAGGCACTCCTGCTGATAACAGAAACACAGCTACTGTAGTGTGACAAAAGCAAGACAGAGCTTTTTTGCCAGTGCAACGACTGAATTAATACAACAAGGTGTCAGATACAGGCTGTGGCGGCTATTACCTTTCCATCTATCCTTGCATAACGTCGGCCGTGGCCAGGATAGATTTTATACCCACTGAAACTGCAGAGTTCGACCCTGTAGCAGAAAGATTAAATACGGTTATTGGTTTATTATATACTAGTAAGTAGTACAGACAGCAGATATGCATTTGTTTAAGAAAAGAAAGCTTAAATGCCTCCAGATAGTCTTCAAAAACACTCACTTCATGGCGGCTGCAAAGGCAGGAAAAGAAAAAGAGGATTCTGGGTAGTAAATAATAAGTTTGGAAGAAATGCTTATTTTTATTTTCTGTATGTTTCAGCATGAAATCACATATATGTAATTGTATACATTTTAGGAAATAGCAACTTGTTTTTAAATAATACTGCATAATATTCATATAACGGAAGAGTGCACTGACTCCTGTTTCCTAGCGTTAAAACAAGCGAAAAGCATGGCAATCGATAATCGATAATTAAGAGGACAGATAAACGGAAGGCACAAAAGACGCATTAGTTAAATTCTGATATAGAGAAGGTTCAATTTATATACTCCTGCAATATAAAGCTAAATATATGTTTACTATCAGGTGTGTCACCGACTGTAGTTTAACTTATAGTTACCTTGGAGGATCGCCGTTAATGGACTACAACTCCCAATATAACGTTTAACCCGCAATCTCCCCCCTCCGAAAAAAAAATATATATGTACATCCGGCTGTTTTTGAAAAGGATCTGTTTATTCTGTATGAAATTGGATAAATCAGCTAAAGTGCTAATGTTTATTGTCGTGTTTTGAGGAATCGAGTTGTTTCAAATTACATAACGAAGAGTTCCGTTTGTGCGAATGAGTCGTTGAACAATAGTCAATAACAATATTGACCGAGGCAAGCATTTCTTTGTAACGAATCATCGACTGAACTTGTGTAAACATGGGAGTATCAAGTCTAACTCCAGACAACAGTGGTCAGTATTTCATTATGGTCTCTGATTTTGGGATTGTCCTATAAATATACCGTTACCGTCCTATTTTACTACAACTTGACAACGAACGTACATTCTGATGCATTGGTGGGCAAGTAAATCTGTGGTGGGCAACGTATTTTATATACCTTGGAAACATCATTAGGCATGTTATCTTTAATTAATGAGAGGGTCACAGTCAGGTATTGTCAGAATCCTGTATGTTCTGTAAAGACAAGTAAACTGTTAAATAAGAATTATGTAGTATAAAATGTTTTCACCACAACCTAAATAGTATATTGTATTGTATTGTATTGTATTTTTTTCTGTTTAACTATAGTCTTTTGGTCATACTTTAGGTTTGGTAGTGAACAATCTAATTTTGTCTGATCTCATCAGGCCCCACACTTGACTTATCAGCTCAAAGCCTTCAAAAGTTGGAGCCAGATTTTCCATGTCAGGAGGACACCCACACACTTATCCTGGACCACAATCATATCATCAAGCTGGAGCACCTGGACAAGAGTCACAGGCTTCAGCAGGTACTAGTCTGAGTATGCTGATCTGGCTGTGGGGATTACAGGCCCATTTTTGTTAAACTGTGCTAGACGGACATTTCTCATGTTAGTGCTGATTGTGTTCCTGCTTTAAACTTATGTAAACTTCTTTCCATTGTTATGTGGCAGCTCTCTGTGGCCAATAACCGGCTTGTCCGGATGATGGGTGTATCCCGCCTTACTGAACTCAGGGTGCTAAACCTGCCCAACAACAGCATTGGTTATATTGAGGGACTGAAGGATTTGGTGCATCTGGAGTGGCTCAACCTGGCTGGGAACAATATCAAGGTAATGGTACTATCTATACCATATGATTAAGGCTACATCCAAATCATTTTTTTTTTTGCCATGACGTGACACATATTTGATATTTTCAGAGCTATTTGATATTTTCAGAGCTAAGATCAGAAACCTGATCTTTTCAAACAAGATTTGAGTCACTTGCAATATGTGGTCCTAGGTTAGACACGTACACAGGCACTGAGCTCTGTCATCATCAGCCAGCGCCAACAGTGCAGTAAAACAACAATGGAGGAGAGCTACAGCTGTGACGAAATATATCAGTGTGTACATGTGTGCCATTTTGAAGAACAGATGCGTTCACATTACAGTTAGATACAGGACACATGTAATTGTGAAAGTGAACTGTTAAGAGAGGCAAATACGATCTGAGGAAAAAATCAGAATTGAACAATGAGGCTTGTAATGTGAACATAGCTTATGTGACACCTACAGTATATTGTACCCCTGTGTGTGACCCTGCTTTGATAACCATGTTTTAGGTCATGGATCAGCTCAGCAACTGCTCAGCACTTCAGCACCTAGACCTTTCTGACAACAACATCTCTCAGATCGGTGACCTTTCCAAGCTCTCCATTTTGAAGGTCAGGAGGCAGTGCTCATTCTCTAAAAGAAACCCATAGTCTGGGCAAGGTCTGCGTTTGACATGTCATATGTACCATAGACACTCCTCTTGCATGGGAATATCATCACTACACTACGCACTGGCCCAGCACACCTGCCTCCCAGCCTCCATGTTCTCTCCCTCGCTGAAAATGAGATCAGAGACCTTAATGAGGTAACAGAGAGACACTCAGACATGTCACTTAAGTCATTTTCTGCCCCTCACTCAGTCACTTTGTACACTTTGGCCCTTTTAAGGTGTCCTACTTGGCATCCCTTCCAGAGCTGGAACAGCTGTCTGTCATGAGTAATCCCTGTGTGTTGTCCACACCATCCTTGCCTGGATACGACTGCCGGCCATACATCATCAGCTGGTGCCTGAGTCTGAAGATCCTGGATGGATACATAGTGTCACAGAAAGAAGGGTAAATGTCTGTAAATGACCATGCTGTTGCATATACCTCTACACCAGTATACAATTGCTCTGCTCTTTATTTAAGGCTAAAAGCGGAGTGGCTCTACAGTCAGGGTAAAGGTCGCTTGTTCCGGCCTGGGCAGCATGCGCAGCTGGTACAGTACCTGGCTACTGTCTGCCCCCTCACCTCTGCATCTGCACTCCAGTCTGCAGAGGATGCTAAACTGGAGAAAATTCTTAGTAAACAGAGGTGAGTGAGTGTGGATCCCAGAATGCCATGCTTATGGTGTCATGTGATCGTATCCCAGAATGTTGTGTGTTATACCACAGGCTTCATCAAAGACAGCTGCTGCAGCAGACCCAGAGAGTATCCCAGAACCCAGTGCGGCCCATGCAGCTGGATGTAGAACAGCAGCGCCCTCGCCATGTCCAGCAGTCTGGGCTGAAGGATAGGCCAGCCACACCTGAGACAGGAGTGTCCTGGAAACAGATAGGTGTGTGTCACAGCAGTCCTGCTCAATCCTATAAAACAAGCAATAAGTTTAATCTCTATATACATGCTGTAGTTTTTGAATTCCACAAAGGCTGCTATTGGCATGAAAGCTTCTGATTGTTTTTGTTTTTTTTTTTTTAAGCCTTTTACATATCTACATAAGTTCAACAAGAATCTCTTTATTCTTCTCTTTCTGTGTTTGTGTCTTTGTGTACTTGTCTTCAGCTGAGCCAGCTTTAAAGGTGAACACATGGGTGGCAGGTGATCATTCCTACAGTATAGCTCCTTGTGGCCCCACCCCTGCATCTTGCGGGGAGACTCTGTACCTGGAGGATGTGCAAACGGATGAGGATAAGCTTAGCTTCAGCCTACTCTCCTCTGACTCTGCCTTACTGCACCCACCTGTGACCATGTCATCCACAAAGAGAGAGATGGATGAGCCTGTCTCCTTAGCTACTGAAAGCACAGACGCAGGGACTGGTCAGGAGTATCCTTACACAGAACCTGAAAAAGAGTTGGTCCTAGGTGACTGCTCAGATTGCACCGTCGTGGAAGTGAGCCTGCAACAAGCACAACGGTGTGAGGCTGCAGAAGCTGCGCTGAAGATCCAAGCATGGTGGCGTGGCTACTGGACCCGACGGCACCATCTGCAGGCTAGAGAGGTCCGGGCTGAGATCCGATTGCGCAGGATGCAAGAACACATAACCTTCCTTTCGACCGAGCTGGAATGGTGAGCAAAATTTTCTCCTTATTGGAAAAAGTTTCTCTTACTCGCAAAGCAGTGTGATTTCACTTTCAATATTCTTGTATTTTGCAGCCCAGTTGCTCTAAAGCACTTAAATTAACAAGAACACAAGTCTATTTGAGTAATATAGTATGGGAGCAGATACATGCAGACTGTCCTCTTGAGCCGGGGAAGGAACTTCAGTGCAGGTGCATTAGGCTTTATTAAATTGCCCATAGTGTATGACTGGGCATGTGAGTGTATGTGTGCCCTTTGATGGTCTGACATCCCATCCAGTGTGTACCACAGTTCTTTGCCCCATGCTGTTAGGTTAGGTTCCAGCCCCTAGTTAAATCTGGAAGTGATTAAATTTTGAGATGGACACCACAATATTGAAGCAGTACTACTTAGTGATATCAAAGAAAAGAGCAGTTTTGACACTTGGTATTATTACAGCATTCGTCCATCCATCCATTTTCCAAACCGCTTATCCTACTGGGTTGCGGGGGGTCTGGAACCTATCCCGGAAGCAATGGGCACGAGGCAGGCAACAACCCAGGATGGGGGGCCAGCCCATCACAGGGCACACTCATACACCATTCACACACACATGCACACCTATGGGCAATTTTAGCAACTCCAATTAGCCTCAGCATGTTTTTGGACTGTGGGGGGGAAACCGGAGTACCCGGAGGAAACCCCACGACGACATGGGGAGGACATGCAAACTCCACACACGTGACCCAGGCGGAGACTCGAACCCGGGTCCCAGAGGTGTGAGGCAACAGTGCTAACCACTGCACCACCATGCCGCCCCCAATTTAAAGAATCTTTTTCAATTTTTTTTTTTTAACGTAAAATTTCAGTTGGCTCTCTAAAATTGAAACAATGCTGCTTAGCGGCAGATGGCATTTTACCTAATGAATGTGATAAATGAAAATATTTGGATCTTACTACTGCTTCACAAAAACATATGGATGAAAATCTACACTTGGTTTCAAAGAAATTGATTACAATATAGACTAATTGCTGCAAAAATACAGCAGCAGTGCCTTGTGGCCGTATAGGAAGGAAATGCCATATACAGTATAGAAGATACTTGGGGGTGGATTCTCCCACACACTTAAGTGTATTCTCTCATTGACTTAAGTGTGGGGTTTAAGGGCACTTCTCACACACTTTGTATAGAGAGACGCCAAAATGTATGTATTTATATAACCTTTTAAGCACATTTTGCCACTGACTTAAGTGCATTTTTCACTACGTCGTCTAAAGGGCTGTATTACGTCATGCCGTACTATGCAGTCAAACACAATAATTCCATTTTTGAGACCATTTTGGGATGTCTGCTTCTTAACTCAGTAAAAATATAGTTAATTTACTGGTTTTGTAACAAGAATCATTACTTTATTTCAGGGGTCTCCAACTCCGGTTCTGGAGAGCTATTATCCAGTAGGTTTTCTATCATACCCAGCTTCTGATGAGCCACACCTGTTCCTGGTATTTGCCTGAGAGAAGGTGTGGCTCATCAGAAGCCACATTTTTAGAAAATTAAGATGACATCCCAAGATTTTCTATGACCAGTATATATAAATACAGTGCACTCCACAATTATTGGCACCCCTTGTAAAGATTTATAAAAAGGGTTAGAATAAATCCACCTTTTGGTGAAGTAGCTTCATCTCACACTGAAAAAAAAGAGAGAAATCCAACTTTTTATTGAAATATTTTTTTTTTCACAGAAAAACAAATCCTTCATCAAGAAATGATTATTTTCAACAAAAACACATATGGCACAATTATTGGCACCACAGCATTTAATACTCTGTACAACATCCCTTATAACAGCACTTTGTCTTCTCCTATAACATATTAGCAGTGGTGGGAAGCGCACTTTCGAATCCACGACCAGCACAGCACCATCGAGGTACTCTGAGCAAGGTACTGCCCCCAAGCACTGCTCCCCAGGCGCTGAATTAGCTGGCCCCTGCTATGTCACATTGTCACATATGGGTTAAACGCAGAGAACACATTTCGTTGTTGTGCACTGTGTGCTACGCTCGTATGGTGTGTCAACAATGACAATTAATCATTAAATTCTAATTCTAAATTAGATTGGAGAATACCGAATACTGAGACCATTCCTCTTTACAGAATATCTCCAGATCATCCTGGGTCCTAGGCCCTCTCTTGTGCACTCTACTCTTCAGCTCAGCCCATAGGTTTTCAATGGGGTTCAGGTCAAGGGACTGAGATGGTCATGACAGAAGCTTGATTCTGTGGTCAGTTAACCATTTTTGTGTTGATTTGATGTGCTTAGGATCATATATGCCTGCTGGAAGATCCAGTGACGGCCCATTTTTCGTTTCCTGGCAGAGGTTCTTTTCATTATAGCCATCCTTTTTACGCCAAACCCGCCTGGAATGTTTATAGCCAATAAGGTCCATTTTTGTTTCATCTGACCAGTCGAAGTTGTATTTGCTTGTTTACGGAATTGTTCTGAATGAAGAGGGGGAAAAAGCCAAACTATATGTATTCGTTTTTACAATATGCACGATTCTTACAAATTCATTATCGTAACATCAGTTTTCTCTACCTTCTAAAATTTGTTGGACAGACTCATTATTGTCTATGATGTTGATTTTGCTTCTGGTGTAGTAATCAGTTGTGGAGTAAAGATATGAACATACAGCTTATACTAATTGATTGTCTGCTGTGGGTTACTTGTAGTAAAGTTGAAAGATTTAAAAACATGTTATCTAGTTTGTGTTTTGACCTCTGCAACTACTGTTGCAGTTTTATTTAGGTAAAATGGTTAAAGAATCATTAAATCAGAGTTATAAATTCCATAATTTTAGTGTACCTAATAAAGTACTGTCAGTGGCTCTGCACTAAATTCAAATGCTGTATTTCACTGCAACATTTAGTTTTTTGTTGAAGGATTCTCAGGTTTGTGAGAATGACCTAATATGAGTGTAGTAGGCTTCCGCCATGATTTCATTTTCAAAATAGATGGTTTCTGTTGATTTAAATTAGGTTCACAATGTAAGTACAGTAGTCCAGGTTCCACATTTTACTTGTTGCCAAAATAACTGAGTGCATAACCCCCTCTTCTAGTTTGATGCATTTATTACACTGAATAATACACTGTGGCTTCTTTTTTGGTTTAAGTGCATTGGGTGTGTCTGTGCTGACTGGGGAGAATACGCTTAAGTATGCAATTTTTTTTAAAAGCTTTTTTGACTTGTGTGTGTGTGTGTGATGGGAGAATCAACCATTTGGTCTTTCAGGGCTCTCAAGTCTCAAGCATTGACATGCATTTGAAACAGTTCACATGCTCATACCCACACACCACACCATGTATTTCTCATGCTGAGAAGTAAGGGATAATGCCCACCAAGGGACCCCGTCATTTAAAATTAATGAACGGAAACTAAAGTACTGTGGTCTTCTGAACAGAGGAATGCCATAGAATGCATTTTTACAGTATTTGAAATTATTTTCTGGTACCTACATAGAAGGTATGGAAACGCTGGTAGAAAAATGCCCACAATAAAAGCTGATTCTGATTCCGATTCTGAGAATTGGTTTTACAGGCCCATTTACAACCCTATTATTTGGTCATTGAATGGAACAGACTTGTTTACATTTTTTGCTGGGCTCATTAATATATTGATGAGCTCTGCTTTGATTGTCTGGTTTAAAGTGAGGCACTGTGATGGCTCACACAGAACCAGCATCTCTACAGTCATGCGCCGCATAACAATGTTTCAGTCAACGGTGGACCACATGTACATGACAGTTGTCTAAAAGTAACAGCAGAAAAATTTGTAGTGCAACGCATTACTCACTTATTTGTGGTGATGATTGTGTAAAGAAACCTACTGTACTGCCAGTCGTGTAGAAGTATAACACATACAATTATGTGGAGTACATAATCTTGATACACATAATTGGTGTGCAAGCATGCATTTGCCATGTAAAGCGATACATGTGACAATTTCTATTTGCAACAGCACAAATGCATACTTATTCTGCATGCATTTGCGCTGTTATGACAAGCAATTACTATGCATTTTATACTTTATATCGCAAATGAAGTACACATTAGTAGTATAAAGGTTAAAATTCCCCGGCAAATGTATCCTTGTGCACCAGTTTTTTGCATCCTTGGTAATAAACAACTATGCTACTGGTTTACGTATTTATCATGTTGTATCTTTATCATTATTTTAGATTGTGATCTTTCTGCTTTGCTACGCGTAACTGTAATACTTCCACTTGAGTCTAGGCACAATATTAAGATAGACATAACTTTGTTTTTAGCATTCTAACAAGAACATTGTAATTTTCATCAGTCAATAAGTGATTTTACAATACTAGCTTTGTGATGCAATTTTTTATCAAGGACTCCAAACTGTAAGTGGAGCAGCTCATAAATTTTGTTGTTTGTGATGAATTTGAACTGAAGGTTTTTAATTACTTTAAGTATTTATTTCTTTAGCTAACCAAAATTAAGCTACTGGCAGTACAAAAGCCTTTTATGAATGTCATTATCATAGACTTAGTGATGTTGTTTACTACTCCTCTGCTGACTTGGGGTACATTTCCCAAAACAATTGTAGCTAGCAATGTTATGTAACTCGTGTGTGTGTGTGTGTGTGTGTGTGTGTGTGTGTGTGTATTATATAACCATTAATGGAACTACTGAAATTTTATATATGCAGTGTACGTAAACAGCAGGAGGAGGAGAGATTACAGAGGATGGTACAAGAGGAGGCTGTGAAGTTTCTGTGGAAACAGGTGAGTCCTTAGGAATCATACAACCAGTTAGGGCCAGGTATTGCCAACTAGCCAATGGTACATTCCTGATCACGATACCAGTGTCACGATTCAATATGTCACAATGCATCACAATATTACCATTGTATCCAGATGGATAACATTCCAGGTTTGAATTAGTGGAACTACTGAAATTTTAAAACGGGCCAAATTTATTTCACAGTCATTAACACCTTTTTCTCGGCCAAGGGTGACTGCATTTATTTGCACACATTTGTTTAAAATGGCACATATGGAAAAAACATTTTAGAACGAAAGATCTGATTTTATTGTTTCGGAAGTCAACACTTCACTGCATTTTTGCATTGCAGTGCACATAGCATCTGTTACACAAACAGCATATTTTTAATCAGCAAATGTTGTAAAAAGTTGTAAAGTGAAACATTTGACTCTACCAAAGTTAACCAGTACTGCAATCATTTATAGATGTAAAGGTTCAAAATATCAATGCAAAATCATGACAAATTGAATATATCAATGAATTGCAGTATTGATATAGCTCTACTATCCGTATATTTGCACTTTATTTCTCTGTCTTTTCTGCTCATTAATTCACGATTACACATCCCTTCAAAGAGAAGTAGTTACAGGTAGTCAGAATGAGTATATGAAATGTTACTACATGTGCTTGTTGGTTTTTGTTCCAATGTAACCTAAATAGAATATGATATTGAAAAAATTAATATAAGTAAAGAACTATTGTCGCTAAACAAGTATATTAACAACGATTGTAACTAAATACAAGTAACTGAAAAGTAAATTAATAGAAGTTTATATGCTGTTTAACACTGTAAGAGATGTTTACGTTCGTAATTGTTACAGAGACTGGATGCATGGCTGGGTGGATGCTGCCAAAGGCCAGCATTGGTAGAAAGTATTGTACAGCGTATATCTAGCCTAGGATCAGATCAAAATTCAAAGTTAACTACTGAATGTGCATTGCTATCACGCCGTCATAGTCTAAATAAGTAAGTGGAACATCGTAAACGGAGCATTTCTACTTATTCTGTAAGCTCCTTAATAAAGTTGGCACCATAGTGGATAAAAAAGCATGCCATTTTAATATAGGTTTTTGTTGTGCGACTGGATTGTCAGAGATTTTAGGAAGATGTGCTTAGTTTTAGCAGTTTGGCAGTTTGAGTTCAAAGACACATTCCACCACAGAGAGCAGTATTGGGAATAGCGTGATGCTTGGCTTAACATTCATAGACAGACATTGCTGTACTTAATAACAGACTAGTGTCTTCTGTGTGTTTGCAGCTGCAATCTATGCAGGAATGGCAGCGCAGTATGGAGGAGCGTCTGGGTGCTTTCGGGGGCATGCCTGTGCCCGCTGCTGTTGAGCCCCCTACACCAGACTGCAGCAGTGCTGCATCCCCTTACCCTGCCCCTGGTCCCTTGTTCCTGCCTGACTCGGGCTTTCAGTCATCAGGGCTGCCACATGGAGTGATAGATATCCTAAGCAGCGAGCCTGGAGATTTTGTGGAGACTGAGGTCGAGGATCAGGACTGCATTCTTCTGCAGCAGTACCTCTGCTCTGTTCAGCAGTGTGAGGATGAGGAGCAGAATAGTGAGGGGGACAGTGGCATTAGAGGGTTACCCTTATCTCCAGCTCCCCAAGATGAGCAGCCTAATGAATAAGTACCAGCAACAAAAAAGCCTGGTATTTCTTCAGACCCCACAACCCTGATGAGGAACCTGATGTGGATTTCATTATTCATATTGACTGTTTGAAGTCCTGCAACTGAAACTATACTCTGCTGCAAACAACACTGAAAAGACCAATCATCTCTAAAGCTGCATTCCATCTTCACGGTGATGGTCTTATAATATATAATGCATGTAAAAATCACAAATTGTGTCTTAATAATGATACCTCCAAGAATTGCCAAATGCCTGCTGTATGCAATAAGTAGCTGGCCTAGAGGTTTATGCAGTACGAAGTGGGCTCAGTAAGGAAGGTATGTGATCGGAATAAATGGAGACAACCATTTGTCTGCATGGATTCCCCTGATGTCAGCATGCTGAGGAACACCTTTTGCCAAGCTGTACTCCTATCTTAATAGTACCTCTTTGCATGACGAGCTTATAGTTGCAGCATTTTCTGCATGTTAGGAAGTTGTCAGCTTTGATATTTCAAGGAATACTGGGTATCCGTGTTAAGCAGTGGTAATGCACTTAGTCACAGGCTTGTCATTAATCCACACCAAGTTCTGTAAAGCTGCTCACAATATCTTTTTTTTATAATAAAACTTTGTTGCTCCATCTGAACATATGAAATCTTGTGCTCCACTGTTATTACTCCTTTTCCTTCAAAGAAGTATAACCAGATAGGACTGTCCTGCCCTTCAGGGGAGAGTCCTACTTGATGTGTAGCTAATGCCCTCTTAATTATTACTTTTTGATTGTTTGCTAGATATGAGTGAAAGATTTAATAAAAGCTTCTAGGGACCCTTATAACTGGACTGTTAGTTATAATTACCCCACACTTTTGTAATTTGCTTGTTTTTGTATGAATGGTTTGCCTTACTGGGGCAGCATGGTGGTGCAGTGGTTAGCACTGTTGCCTCACACCTTTGGGACCCGGGTTCGTTTCCTCTGGGTACCCCGGTTTCCCCCCACAGTCCAAAAACATACTGAGGCTAATTGGAGTTGCTAAATTGCCCATGTGTGTGTGATTGGTGTGTGAGTGTGCCCTGTGATGGGCTGGCCCCCCCCACTCTGGGTTCCCTGCCTCGTGCCCATTGCTTCCGGGATAGGCTCCGGACCCCCCATGACCCAGTAGGATAAGCGGTTTGGAAAATGGATGGATGGATGGGTTTGCCTTACACATTATGGTACAATATACTTGCAATTTCAATATCATGCCATTTTATCAGTATGAACAGCATAATTACATATTAAACCTAATAATTATATTCCCCCAATGGGAGACCGGTCTGCCACCGCTGCAGACACTTTTTCGTTAAGCTGATAATGTATAAAGTGAAAAATGGAGCTACCTCAAACTTTGCAGAGGCATTGTACCGGTGGATCTCTGCAGCGCTCAAATTTTGAGACAAATCACCCCAAATTGGAAGCAACATCTCTTAGTGGAAGCAAATGGAAGGGTAAGTGCAAATGACATTTGACCTGTGAATATTAAGTCAAAAATTATTTAATGGATCTCATTACTGCTTCACAAAAATGATTAATGGATGAATATCTACACCTGATTTAATTTTGAGAGACATTTGAAGCAGCAGTGTTGTGTGGCAGCAAAGGTAGGAAATGGTAGCTGTACGCTATAGGTATTTGACAGACCTTTTTCAAACTTTGCAGACATATTGTATAGGTGAATATCGGGGGAAAAGTCTCATTTTGAGAGAAATTGCACCAAAATTGCATCAGAGCTACTTGGGGATTGCAAAGAGAAGGGCAGCCTCAGACATTTGATCTTTTCAGCATGATAACTGAAAAAAATTATTTTTCCGATCTCTTCCAAGCCTTGCAGACACATTGTATGGATACATATCTGGACCTGTTCATATTCTGAGACAATTTGCACCAAAACTGAAGCAACGGCACTTAGTGACATTAAAGAGAAGGATGAGATGATAAGAGGCTTATCCTTGTGAACAGAATAAGTCTGTTACTATTACTGTAGCACTTTGGGCTACATTTATGTATGAACGGTGCTATGCAAATAAAATTTATTATTACTCTATTTCTTACTACTTCACAAAAACATTATATGGATGAAAATGTATCTGAAAATCATCCCAATAATACTCTAAATCAGGGCTGTTAAACTCCAGTCCTGGAGGGCCGGAACCCTGTACAGTTTTTGGTTTACCCTCATTTAACACACCTGATTCAACTCCTTGTGCTAATTACCAAACAACTCTTGAGCTGAATCATTTGTGGTGGAACAGGGAAAGAATTAACTGCATAGGGCTCTGGCCCTCCAGAACTAGAGTTTGACACCCCTGCTCGAAATCAACTGAAAATTGTGACCTGGGCTAATTATGAGCTAGAGTCAAAAATGTCAAAGTAAGTTAATTTTTGCCGAAATTGAGATTTTCCCAAAAATGAGTCCATTAAGTCATCATCTATTGATCCCAATAATCAAAATAGCAAATAAATACCTTGAACCATCATAATTTTAATGTTTTGTATGGGCGTTGTCTTCAGAAATTAGTCCTTTTTCTTAAAATTTCTTAGAAAATCCGTGTTTTTCTCCACTCACTCGCAGCATGACTGGGAATCGCCCCACCGATTGTTTGGTATCACCGTGCAGCGAGGCTCGCCTAATTTCTAAAAAGTTGCATAGAATTTCCAATGACAGCACTCTGAACCAATAGAACTCCATTTTATAAAGCCCTGTTGATGTACACAAAAGTGGCTTGTTGCTAGCCGGGCGTTGTAACGTTGTAATTTTTGTGTTGTTACAAGCACCTTAAGAGTATGGTTGCTATGGTGTTTTGATTTGGAACATTCGGAAAACTTTAAACTGATTTTTATCAAAATTGACTTTTCCAACTTTGCTGACTTCTAAGGGATGTAACTCAGTCATTTTTTGTCCGATTCCAACAAACCATACATCATTTTGAAGGTTATAAAAAGGAGAATCTAAAAATAATAATATTATAAATACTTTTCCTCATTCCGACTCATTTTGCCAGCACGGGTCACAATTGTAATTGTAGGACAGAGGGCAGCAAAGGGTGAAATCTAAACGTATTCTGTGGATATTTTTGTAAACTTCCCAAGAACATTGTACAGCTGATTTTCTGAATATTCTATAATAAAAAAAATTTTGTCACCATCCTCACATTATCGGTAGCAGTTCGGTAGCCTTTCAGCAAAATATACTGGGGGGAACTTATTCGTATCTGGGGAACCAAATAAATATTCTGACCATGCACTCAGACCCCAAGCTTCATTTTCAACTTCATATACACTATATGGATAAAAGCATGGTTACACCTGGCCATTTCATCTACCTAAATTTCTATGACATCCCATTCTAAATCCATAGGTATCAATATGGAGTTAGTCCCCCATTGCAGTTATAACAGCTACCAATCTTCTGGGAAGGCTTTCCACAAGATTTTGGAGTTTGTGGGAATTATTGTCTATTCATCCAGACTGGCTCTCCAGCCACCAGAAAAAAACTCACACAGGTACATTCGGACTATCGGTTGATGCTGAGATATCACCTGCCGCATGGCAACCCTCAGGTTCTCATCCCTGAGGTGGTTTGTTGTGTGGTGGTTGTGGCAACACACTTTAATCAGCGCATGCTCATTATCTTATCATCCAGAAGAGCATTTGTGAGGGATGTCATTTGAGTGAAGGCCTGGTTCACAATCTCCATTCTAGTTCATCCAAAGGTGTTCAGTGTGGTTGAGGTCCGGGCTCTGTGCAGGAAAGTCAATTT
The DNA here is from genome assembly GCF_023856365.1 of Brienomyrus brachyistius. Classification (NCBI taxonomy): domain Eukaryota; kingdom Metazoa; phylum Chordata; class Actinopteri; order Osteoglossiformes; family Mormyridae; genus Brienomyrus; species Brienomyrus brachyistius. The sequence goes on from NC_064548.1 coordinate 1,683,322, forward strand.
TTTTCACACCAAACTCACTGTGTTTATAGGCCTGGGTTTGTGCACTGGGGTACAGACATTCTGGAACAAAAAAGGGGCATCCACAAATCGTTCCCACAAAGTTGGAAGCATAGAATTGTCCAAAATGTCTTGGTATGCGGAAGCATTAAGAGTTACCTTCACTGTAACTAAGGGGCCTAGCCCAGCCCCTGAAAAACAACCTCATACTACTGTATTATCCCTCCTCCACCAAACTTTATATTTGGTACAAAGCAGTCAGGTAGGTAACATTCTCCTGGCATTCACCAAATTGAGACTCACTATCTCTATTTTTATCCTCCTTTTATATACTATCATTTATACCTTTATTTTCTAGTCGCTTGTACTTTTTCTCCTGCATTATTTACCTTATCATATTTATCTATGTATCACTATATCTTTTCCTTTTTATTAATTCACCATTCATAATTTTACTCACTATACTTTAAGATGTCACTATACTTTAACCTTTTCCTCATGCAAATTTATGAGATCCATCCATCCATCCATCCATTTTCCAAACCGCTTATCCTACTGGGTCGCGGGGGGTCCGGAGCCTATCCCGGAAGCAATGGGCACGAGGCTGGGGACAACCTAGGATGGGGGGCCAGCCCATCACAGGGCACACTCACACACCATGCACTCTCACATGCATTCCTACGGGCAATTTAGCAAGTCCAATTAGTTTATGAGATCCATGATAGCATTTCCTCAGTTCCAGTTTTTATTGTCAGTTCCTGTTCTTTATTATTGTGTCTATTCTTTTATCATTTGTTTGTTTGTTTACTTATTCATTTATAATTGTCTTTCATGTCTTTTATCCCTTTATTTTACATAGGGTGGGTGAGAGTGGCAGTAGGGGTGGGTTGATATTGTTTTCATTATGTAAAGCATTTTGTGTTGCATTGTGTTTGTAGGAAAAGTGCTATGTATCTAAAGTCTGATTGATTGACAGATTGTTATGTACATAGACATAAATAGCAGTGTTGTTGACAGATGTGTAAGACAAGGTTGTTTCAAGGTTGTTGCTGTTTTAATTGCTGCAGAGGAGTTCCTGAATCTTTTTACATTTAATTTCATCGATGCTGAGTGTATTAAAATTGGGGAGAATCTTTTTAAGGAATGAAGTATAAGTGCCTTTTCCTGAGCCTTTGGTCTTTTGGTTAACCATATTAAATGTATACTTTTACCACTTCATAATTCCAAAAGGCTCCCCATTTCTGAGGTGGAGGTCAAACAGTTTGTAAGATACGTTGACATTACAGTACAATCAGTAAATCAACTTAAGACAGAATGGTAAGCAACTTTTCCATCAAGACTGAAAAAGCCAAGTACTTATCTAACAATTGGCTTCAACAAGATCTCATCCTACAGAGTCATATCTTACATTCTAAAGTTGAAGGTGCATCAAGGCTGGTGTATCCGGCTTTGTCCTTATTTGTTGATTCAAACATGGTTTAAGGTACCAAGTACAGCTACAATAAAGGCATTCTTCTTCTTCTAAAATGCCTAAACAAAACTGTAAAGTTTATAACTGTATATCACTCTGAAGAATGAATACCAGGACAGTGTTAACTAAAATTTGTTAGATGTTTTTTATTTATTTATATTTATATATTCGCTAGTGACCTGAAAATTATATTTACAGCTGGGGTCATATGATTGAGTGCGGAGGTTGTTCTCAGGGTATGTCAAGTACTTTTCATCTTGAAACTGTAAACTTGAACAAAAATGTGCTCCCCCCCCCATTATTTAATCGCCATATGTCAGAATTACTGAGAATATAACTAAAATAAATTTAAAAACTCAAATTCAAATTCAAAGTAAAAACTTCAGAACTTTACTCATATTGACCTCTTTTTTTACCGTTATTACCCCAACTCCCAGTCTTTGTCCCTAAACTGCAAGGTGTGAATGGAGCATAATCTAGTGGTAGTTTTTGCAAAGTACACTATACGGACAAAAGTACTGGGACATACCTCGAGGGCAGGCTTTTTAAGAACAGCTGTTAAGGTAACAGCTGCTAACAGTAGGAACATGACCATGGGCTAAAATCAAAGATATTAATTTCCGCCTGGTACTAGCCATGGCCTTTACAATTAGCCCTAGAAAGGTCCCTAATGAAAACCCTGCATTCCTACATCATTGCGACTCTATTCTCAGCATTTATAAAATATTTTTTGTGCCTGTAAATTTTTAGATAAGATTAAAAATTGAGAAGTTTCAATAGGTACAAGTAGTTTTTCCTCATGAAAAAGGATATCAAGACTGTCAGCATTTACATATCAAATTATGACGCATCTGAGTTGCTGTATATACCCAGAACACAACTACAGGACACCATTTACTCATCCCACACCCCGGCAGACACACTTGTGCTATAGAGCATTATACTGTACATGTAGTATTCGAACTTCACCTGACCAGATGCGTGACTATTAATAATCCAGACTACGTATCTGCGCTGGATATCACCGGCACACCACGCGCCTTGTAGGCGGAGCCTGCATGTCCGTTATAGCGAACAAAACTACAGCTAAAAGCAGCCCTGTGGACCAAATTGTTTGTCAATTATAAGCGAAATTCCGTTATATGCGAGTCCGCTATATCCGATGCTCTTTTGCATGTTCTTAAAGGCTCACGGCCGGGACCAGCGGACCTAGTCTGTTATAGACGATAAGCGAGTCCACTATAATGGAATTTTGCTGTAATTATTTTGGAATTGATTAGAATGCTGACACATGATTTTTATAGGCTTTATTATATTCATTATGTTGCAATCTCAGCTCTGTTCTCCATATGATGGAAATATCACCCAGAGGATTACTTCAGAAAAAATGGTTTTTATTCTCTGCTTTCTCGTCTTGCTTTTACTCACAGCGTTCATACAGTGATCCACAGGCACAGTATAGGGTTCCATTTTTTATATAAGTATATATAAGACTTATTCTCCCGCTAATTCAAACAAAATCATGTCTTTTTCGTGCACCTTACAGGTTAACAAAATAATTAAATCAGATAATGTAAAATATTATGATAGATGATGGCACATAATTCAATAGATTACATGACATAAGTAGTAAGATTTCGTCCGACGGAACGATCTTTTGCGACTCCGTTCCCACACGTCGGACGTTCTTTGAGACAACGCTTAACTAAGCGAGACAGTTAACCTGGTCCGGAGCAGACTTGTTACCATGGCAGCTCAGCTGGGATTCATTTAAGACACACTGATGGAACGGAACTCCCACTTAAATTAACTTCGGTTCACTATACTGAAATGGGCCGCGTACGCACAAAACAAAGACGCAATGACGCGCATGCGCAAAAACAAAGACGTCACTTTATGCTTTATGTTACATGGGGAAGTAGGCAGTTTCAAAACAATTTTTAGAAATTTTGCCTTAAGTGACTTCACTTTTCTTTGGCACTGGAGCCACGTTCTTTTGTGTTCCCGTTCGGAACAATTGTTTCGAAAACTGCCCGATTACGATATGAGCCTTCCAGTTTTGCCTGAACATATTTATCTCCACTAATATTTATTAAATCCAGCGCTTCACTGTCCCTCCACTGGTCAACTTCTGGGCTCTCCTCCATGTTTTGGCACTCTGACTTATCGTGACTTCCGCCAGCGCAGAATTGTAATGAACGTCGATCGAGAGTGACGTAAAAGTCTGCATGAATTCCGATTTCGCTGTTCAGATTGAGGTCGCATTGCAAAAAATCAGACCTGTATTTGATTTATGACCACATATTGAAGTGGCCCAAATCGAATTCCATGTGACTTGTGCTGTTCACATTGTCATGAAAAAATGTGATCTGAATCACATATGAGCAAAAAAAAAAAAATCGGATTTGGGCCACATTTGTCCTGCAGCGTGAACATAGCCAAATGCAGGGAAAAGTATCTAACGTCAACCAATCAGGGACAACCTTTTATTTTGTTTCCAGGGTCATGGGAAGGTTACGCCTACACGTCCTGTTTCTAGTGTTTCTGTGTTTGGAGTTCTCTCGAACTTTCTGAGCACCGCTTTTTCGTTATAATGAAGGACAGCTTTCTATTCGATGTTTGTGAGTAAAGCACGATTAACAGTGATATTCTGGAAATAACTATACGCCTGAAATGCAGAAAGTTAATTCATTGGATGGACTGCGGTTTATGAAAATCCAGCAATAGTTTTCCAGAATGTTTGGATGTATAGTGGCCGGTAGATTGGTGAGTAAAATAAAATTACATATATTTGCAATATTTAGATGACAATTTAAAAAGCTCGGCTTAAAATGTCTATGTTGCTTAGCTCATATATGATCGTTGTATATCTCGTACCAGTCACATTGTGTTAAGTTGCAGTAGTATTTGTATAAGTTGATTTAGCATGTTGCGTTGTTTATGTTTAGCTGTATCTTAGAGGAAGCCTTAAGTATATTTTATATTTAGTTTAAATTGAATCTGGGAACATATTTATAATACTATGGAAATTCATGTCTGTGTTAAAATTAATACTTAGGCTTAGTATCTTAAGTGATAAATTTATTAGTTTTTAAATACTTGAGATAGTAAGATCAACTTAAATTTTGAGTAGCTCTTTACCTGTCCTCAGGATTGCCGTCATGGTGTTAATATTAGATATAAGCATTTTTCCCAGTCATCTTTATTGCACATGTGGAACTGCAGCAGTCGTCAGTCTAGTGCTTGTTTCAGGTCCAGACAGAGCCACAGCAGGTGGCCAGTGACAAGTTTGTCTTCAGCCTGCCAGACTGTGAAAATGTCAACCATGTGGTAGTCTTCATGCTGGGCACAATGCCCTTCCCCACGGGCACAGGTGGGGCAGTCTACTTCTCCTTCCCGGACCCCAATACCAGCCCAGTGTGGCAGTTGCTTGGTTTCATCACCAATGACAAGCCCAGTGCCATCTTCAAGATTTCAGGCTTGAAGGCAGGTGAGTGTGGCAAGTCCAAGTACGGCTTATATTACACTGATTGATGCTTGCTTCACCTGTCTTGTGCTGCTCAGGTGTGGGCGGAGAACATCCCTTTGGAATGATGTCTGCACCCCACATGCCCTCAGTGGCCCAAGTGGGTGTGTCTATTGAATCCCTCGAGCAGCTGGCTCAACAGACTCCTCTATCCAGCGCCACTGTCTCTACTGTGGATTCCTTTACACAGGTGCAAACACCACCACACAAGCACATGCACATTAAGTATGACTCCCTCTCTATCTCACATAATCAGTCTAACTTATGCAGGTTATCATTTATTGTTGGTAGCATTGGGTCTTATATAGGACAAGCTCAGTGGACATTTGATGAATAAAAATGTCCAACTCTTTTTCTTTCCATGCAGTTCACGCAGAAGATGCTGGAGAGCCTCTACAACTTCTCCTCTTCCTTTGCTGTGTCTCAGGCTCAAATGACCCCCAACCCATCAGAGATGTTCATCCCTGCCAGCTCCGTCCGTCGATGGTAGGACCATTGATACCAAATGTCTCATGGGCCTTCCCTGTAAAGTGCCTCCTGTTAGAGCCAGAATAATTACAAGGGAAGTGAAATGAATAATACAAAAGTAGTGACACTAGCTGTGTTGTTTTTTTACTTTTTTGTCTGCTACATTTCCCAGCAGTCCTATCTATATTGTGTTGATTTGTGTTTGAGTAGGTCAGGCTATCCAAGATTGAAAGGTGGTGTTTGGTTTGTTGGTAGTGTCATGGTTTTCCTTTCTGTGCCAATCAAGAGTTAGGAGATGCGTGTGTAATCCTGCAGCATCACACTCTAATGCATCCATGGAGGTGCAGTCAAGGTTGGGCATCCTGCAAGTGTGCCACAAACAATCAGTTTGTTTATTTTTTATGCATATCCTTATCCACTACTTTCTAGTACTTCATAGGCCAGTCACGGGGCCTTCCCTTCTTCATCATCACCTGGCTTTACTCACCCTTGGATCCCCCTTCCACAAAAAAACAAAAAACACAACCATCTCTGAAATAACTTGAAACCGACAAAAGTTTATTGGCATCCCTTATTGTTTATTCCATATTAAACACAAATCATATTGTTTAATATAATTAAACAAATGAAAATGGCACGGACATAAAAGATGGTACCCTTAATCTTTTGTGGCACCACCTTTTCCAGCAATCACTGCCCACAAGCGATCTCTGTACTTCACAATGAGACGTCTGCATTTGCCAACAAGTAGTTTGACCCACTCTTCCTGAGAAAACTGCTGAAGCTGTCTCCAGTTTGAAGAGTGGCATCTCCGCACTGCATTTTTCCGATCTTTCCATGGACGTTCAATAGGATTAAGATCTGGGTTCATGGAGGGCCATTTAAGAATAGTAAAATGTTTTTTTTCCCCAGCCATTCTTGAGTGCTTTTAGCTGTATGTTTTAGGTAATTATCCTGTTGAAGGACCCATGACCTGAGACTGAGTTTTTTTTGACACTGGGCAGTATGTTTCACTCCAGGATGCCTTGGTAGTCTTGACGTCATTGTGCCCTGCACAGATTCAAACTTCCCTCTGCCAGATGCAGCAAAGCAGCCCCAAATCAAAACTGAGCCCCCTCCATGTTTCATAGTAGGTTTGGTGGTCTTTTCTTTTAAAGCTTCGTGTTTCCTTCTGTAAACATAGAGCTGATGTTACAGGCCAAAAAGCTCCAGTTCTGTCTCATCAGTCCAAAGGACATTCTCCCAAATACTTTGGGACTTGTCAACATGCATTTTGGCGAATTCCACTATGGACTTTTTATGTTTATCTGTCAATAGTGGAGCCCTAATGGGCCGTCTTCTATGGAACTCATTATTGTCCAAAATGCTACAGATGGTGAGATCAGAAAGTGATGTACTTTGACCGTGCAGCTCAACTTGAATGGTTTTGGATGGTTTCCTTGGCTCTTTCTCTACAATCCGCACTATCCTTTTGATCAATCTGGGGTTGCATTTCCTCTTGCATCCACGTCCTGGGAGGTTGGCTACAATTAAATGAACCTTATACTTTTAAATAATATTGGCAACTGTGGTCACAGGAACATGAAGCTACTTGAAGATGGTCTTTCAGCCTATACCCTTAACATTGTTATCTATAATCTTCCTTCTGAGCTCCTCAGACAACTCTCTCCTTTGCATTCTCTGGTTCATGTTCACCGTGGTGCACACAGTGATACCAAACAGCACGGTAGCATGTTCTTTCCCTTTAAATAGGCTGAATGACTGATAAAAAGCTTGACGCGTCTGTGATACTATTTAAGGTTAAACACTTGAGAAGCTTGAGAAATGACTATAAATCAAGGATAAATAGTATTGTTAGGGTTACCAACAAATCTGTCCAGTGTTTCCCCTACCATTATATTAGGGGGGCGCCCTGGCCCCCCAACGGCACCTCCCGCCCCCCCTTGAAGATCAAGTTAATTTGATTTAATTTTATTTTCTGTATAGCGCCAGATCACAACAGAAGTAATTTAAGGTTACCTTTCATATAGAACAGGTCTATAAAATAAAAAAAAGCTACTTAGTTTGTGTATCTTATTTACACAAAATTTTTGTCACGCGGTTACAATTCTCCTCTGCTTTGTGTATCGTGCATGGCGGAGTTCCGCCCTGATGCGCGTGCACAGACACGTGTGCGCACACACAGGTGAGCACACTCCCACCAGTGGACAGGGAGCGCGCGTCGGAAAATGTGTTGCACCTGAAAGGCAGACAAAAACATCTGTGTTTAAAAAACGCTCCCAGGAGACCATCTTGCAGCCTGCATGCGGATCTCAATAAATGGGCCAGACGTTTCTGACTTCCCGTATCAAGAGGCTCTAGAAATGTCCTTCCAGAAGCCAGAAAGATACACTGCAGTGACATTTTATGGATAATTGTCATAAAAAGAAATGTTAGTTCAGTTGTCATATTGACTGCTGTCATTAAAAGAAACACATGAAGACCATGAATCCTGTCAGTGTCCGTCTGCCCCTCCCCCCAAAAAAAGCTGTAAACCTAGGAAAAATACTGCTGTCTACACCTTTTTAGAATATCTTTGTAAAATAAACAACAAATAACTTCTTTTCACAATTTTATTGGTTTACTCTATCACATACTAAAGGTATGCAGGTGTACATTAGACAATTACATGTAATTGAATGACTTTGTAGGAGAAATAATGCTTTTTTAAAGTGTTTAATTACTTTAGTGTGCTGTAAGGGTACCAACACATTTATCTGTGTTTGTATGTGCATGCATATATATATATATATATATATATATATATATATATATATATATATATATATATATATGTATATGTATATATATATGTATATGTATATATATATGTATATGTATATATATATGTATATGTATATATATATGTATATGTATATATATGTATATGTATATATGTATATATATATATATATATATATATATATATATATATATATATATATATATATATACATATACATATATATATGCACATACAAACACATATGTATGTTACATATTTTTTGTAATTGAATTATTTGTGTTACTCGATGCATCGTTGCAGCCCTACACAGTACAGAAACCGCTTTACGTAAGGTGACATATGATCTCCTTATGGCTGCAGATTCTGGTAAAGCCAGCATATTTCTCCTCCTCCTAAGCTCTGCATTTCACACTGTTAACCATAAAATCCTTCTCTCCCGCCTCGCTGATATTAGTATTACTGGTGCTGCTCTTACATGTTTTACGTCATACCTCAGTGACCGACAATATTTTGTTTTCATCAAGTCACACAAATCTGATACTGCACCTCTCACACAGGGTGTCCCCCAGGGATCAGTTCTAGGCCCAACACTCTGCACCATATATATACTTCCCTTAGGTCAAATTTTACGTCACTATGGTCTCAGCTACCACCGCTATGCTGACGACACTCAATTGTATGTAAATGCTGACACTAGTACATCCATGCCACCATCTTCGCTAACTATCTTTGCGAAATCACACACTGGATGACTCAAAATTTTTTACAGCTTAATGTTGATAAATGGAAATTCTACTGGTGGGCACTAAAACACTTCTATCTACTCTGTCTAAGATAATTAATGTTAATGGAGTCTTAGTTGTACAAGTACAGTTTGTAACCTGGGCATAATTTTTGACCAGTTTCTCAAATGTCAGTCACATGTTAGCTCTCTGGTACAGACTTCATTTTTCCAACTTTGCAATATCTCTCTGTCCACTGTCCATCTCTGTGTTGCGGATACTAGAACACTAATCCATGCATTCATCACTACCCACCTTGACTATTATAATGCATTGCTTTGTGGCCTCCCATCAAAACTTCTCAACAAACTACAGTATGTTCAGAACTCTGCTGTCCATTTGATAAAACATATGAGAAAATCCACCCATATCACTCCGATTCTTCCTCTGGTTACCTGTCACTGAATCAAATATAAATTTTTACTAGTCACCTACAAAGCTCTCCATGGACTTGCCCCTCACTGTCTGTCTGACCTTCTTCTTCCATACACCCTAGCTTGCACACTAAGATCATCTGGCTCCAACCTTCTTACTGTACCTAAATTCAGACTATCCCTTGTGGGTGGCAGGGCGTTCTGTGTGACAGCACCTACACTATGGAACACATTTCCTCACAGTCTGCGAGAGATACAGTCTCTTAACATTTTCAAGTTTCAGTTGAAGACTCATTAAGAATAAAGTCAGGAGGATAAGGGCTCTCTTCCACAAATGGAAACTAACTAATGATTTCAAAATAAAGCAGGAGTATCTAAGTCTACAGGTTGAGTTAAAAAATAACACTAGACTCACTAAGAGAAATGTAGAAAAGAAGATTGCATTGGACGCTAAGTATGACATTAAAAGTTTCTTCCAATACTTTAACTCCAAAAGAGCTCTAAAAGCTGAAATCACTAATCTGCAGGATAGTAAGGGTCTTATAATTGAAAATCTAATTGATATAGTAAATTAGTTTAATGATTATTTCACACGGGTGTTCATAAAAGAGAACTTGCCACCATTTAGTACAAATACAGTGTCTATGACCAATATATGTATAACTGAGGCTGATGTGGTTCTGATCTTGATTTAATTAGCGACTGGGCTGATACCTGGCAGATGAAATTTAACATAGATAAATGTAAGATAATCCATGCAGGGAGCAGAAATATAAAGCACAGATATTTTATGGGTTCCACTGAAATAAAGGTAACTGATTATGAGAAAGACCTCAGTGTGTATGTTGATACTTCCATGTCCCACTCTCGCCTGATAAGATTTTATCAACTCTGAGCTATTACTTAAGTTCTCCCCAAATGAGCTTGATGGGCCAAATGGCCTCCTCTCATCTGTAATTTTTCTTAATTTCTTATCAGGCACCTGAGCCATCCAGAGTATTCTTCTTAGCCTTTTATTTTAAGCTTTGCCAAAATTTTAAAGCCAGCTAACCATCCTTCTATTACTGTTATTATTTCTGCTTTAAAACAGACTATTGTTTTCTACTTCAGTTGAGTGTAGTTCATCTCCCACTACTGTAAATGTATGGCGAATTTCTTTTGCCAACATTTTTACTGCCGTTTCATATGTATTAACACCTAACTGATTTATCTAATATACTATATACTGTAATATGCTTACTTTGTTAGGATCTGTATCTCACACTCTCATTCCTCAGTCATTCCTCCAAATACACCAAGCAGACCTCTGTGGTTCCTCAGGGCTGTATCTCGAGCTGCAGCTAGACCTATGAGCTCAAACATCTTAGAGCACTTTTCCACCGCAGCAGATACCGTACCTTTGGTACTTTGAGAAATTAGTTTGGTACTTCAAGCAGATGATTTCCACTGGTGTAAAATCTCTGGTATCAGCACAGATTGAAATCACAATGTGACGTGGGTTAATTTGCACTGAATTCGAAAAATGACTGTAGTATATTATAGGGCTGGAAGATGTGTGATATTAATACCAACATCCCATGTTATTCACATTAACTTGCATCGACAGTGAGCTATAAAACAGGTTTACCTTCAATTCTGTATAGACATTACTCAGAGATTTAAAATTTTGCTGTACATTTTAACCCGTTCCCATTGCTTAATCTTTTTTAAAACATAATAGTGGCACAAGCTTATCACTATTTTTTATATACATATTATAACTGCTGAATGGTATATGATGCACTTGTAATACAAAGGGTTTTACAATGTCTTTCTGTGTTTCCTTAAATCCGTACTTCATGTATTTATATGGTTAACATACAGTGCAGTAATATATTGGTACGATTAGATGCAAGCTTAACAATAATGTCATATTTTATGAGAGCATTTCTCAACCCATTACTTGGGGACATTTTTGCTGTCTCCAAGCATCCAGCTAATCAAGAACACAGAATACCTGGTACAGATATGCTGGGAGCTGTGATGGACTGTCTTGTGGTATCTGAGTACTGGGTTGAGAAACATTGTTTTATGTACATGCCCAAAATAAGGTGGGATACACATGACCACAGGTATGACCCCATGTCTTATATTGAGCCAAGCTAATTGACATATATTATTTCCTGAATTATTCTGATTGGGTTTCTCACATACTATGCTTTTTACTCTCTACCTTTTTGCTCCAGGTATGAAAACTTTCAGAGAAGAATGAACCAGAACCCAAACTTCTGGAAGACATGAGATTGTGGAGAAGTTTTTAAATGATTAATTAAAAAAACAAAAAGGGTCCATTCAATAAAACACCCATACACCCCCTGCCAGAATAAATATTAATATTTGTTTGCCTTTTAATAAAATAAAAAATGTAAAGCATTTTTATAGGTGTTTGACATGAATTACCCTGCTGTGTATGTAGATACAATTTTTTTTTTTTGTTTTTTTGCATCCAACCTTGATAAAACGAGACAAAATTCTACTCAACTCTATGGACTCTTTGTGTGCGTGTGTGTCAATGTGAAAAAAGCTTAATATCCCAGAATAGCTTCAGAAAACAACATTTCTCTTGCACTTCCTTGTTCATAAATATATTCTTTTTGCAATTGCATGAAATTGAAATTATAAACAAACTTTTTCTTCTCTATAGAAACCCAGTATAAGTAAACTGATTGTTAGTAAAACAAACACAGAAACAAAATTTCTCTCTCATGAATTCTCTCCCAAATTAATGTTTCTCACATTTTTTAAATAACAAAAATCAGCCTATCTTTACGTCCACATTTGTTTTTGCTCATGTATCCTTTAATTTTGTATCCTTTGATCTTTACTGATTTATTCTATATTGTATTTTATATTGTTATATTAACAATATAATGGCAAAGCAGTATTTTTTCGAAATGTAATGTTATTTGTGGTTTTCTACACCTTGGTATTTTGTGTGTGTGATCCAGACTGCCTTCACCAATTTTCCATTTTAATGATTTTTGTCTTTGGGTTACATTTTTATTTGACAGTGGACAATATTTATCACCAAAAAGGAGGGTGGGGGGTTCCCAGGTTGCTCCTTTGGAATATTAGGCTGGTTTAGCTTTTTTCCAAATTAATTATGTGGCTTACTGTATTTAGCGAGGTTTTTTTTAAATAACTTTTTATATTTAAAATTTCAGTTTTGTAGTAGATACCCCCACGTTTGGATTTTCACAATGTAGATACAATTTTTTATTTTTACACGGTGTACTTTTGAGGTCGTCATATATATATATATATATATAAAAATAAAACCTGCCTTGGGACATTCAGCTTCTCTCAGCAGAAGTTGGACTTTGGAAAGAAGTACCTGTTGATCTATCCATCCATCCATTTTCCAAACCGCTTATCCTACTGGGTCGCGGGGGGTCTGGAGCCTATCCCGGAAGCAATGGGCACGAGGCAGGGAACAACCCAGGATGGGAGGCCAGCCAATCGCAGGGCACACTCACACACCATTCACTCACACATGCACTCCTACGGGCAATGTAGCAAGTCCAATTAGCCTCAGCATGTTTTTGGACTGTGGGGGGAAACCGGAGTACCCGGAGGAAACCCCACGACGACATGGGGAGAACATGCAAACTCACACACATGTAACCCAGGCGGAGACTCGAACCCGGGTCCCAGAGGTCTGAGGCAACAGTGCTAACCACTGCACCACCATGCCGCCCTGTACCTGTTGATCCAAAGGCCAATCTTCCTGTTGTCAGAGAAACTTGTATACAGGCTGAAGCAGGTCAAGCAGATGGCAGCAGGTGCAGATATACTCATGCACATAAGTACAGACAAATGCATGCTCAGTTTGAATAGTCATAAGGTTAGCTTTATCTGCAACTTTTGGGGCATTATTTATATCAGGTGGTGTAGTGGCATCCCCACTACCACGTGAGTTGTGGAGGGAGGCAGTAAATGAGTAATTAACTTGAACAGCTTACTATTCATTCCAAATGATTGAATATTTCCATATATAAGAATACATCTAGAAAACTTCTTCCTTTAAGGCCTACCACGTTTTAAGGGTTGGGGCAAACAGTGTGGGGCAAACCTCCCTGAGCCTGAAGTAGAATGTAAGATTGAATGCTGATGAGACTGATATGTGTGTGTGAAATGACAATATAAGAAGGCCTATGATGTCATCTACTTAGATTTCCAAAAGGCTTTTGATGTTGTCCCCCACAAGAGGCTCCTACTTAAACTCAAAGCGACAGGTATTTTAGGTACCGTAGCGACCTGGATTGATAACTGGTTAACAGATAGGAAACAGCGAGTAGTTATAAGAGGCACAATGTCACAGTGGGCTTGCGTTCATAGTGGGGTACCGCAGGGTTCGATTTTAGGACCACTATTGTTCCTAATTTACATAAATGATATGGATACCAATATATACAGTAAACTGGTGAAATTTGCAGATGACACCAAGGTGGGTGGTGTAGCAGAACTGAACTGAATTAACTGAATTAGTGGCTCAGCAGCTACAGCGGGATCTTGATTTAATTAGTGACTGGGCCGATACCTGGCAGATGAAATTTAACGTCGATAAATGTAAGGTACTCCATCTAGGGAGCAGAAATATAAAGTACAGGTATTTCATGGGTGTCACTGAAATAAAGGTAGCTGATCATGAGAAAGACCTTGGTGTGTATGTTGATGCTTCCATGTCCCATTCTCGCCAGTGTGAGAAATAAGCAATAAAAAAGGCCAATAGGATGTTGGGGTATATCTCCAGGTGTGTGGAGTTTAAGTCAAGGGAGGTAATGCTAAGATTATACAATTCCTTGGTGAGACCTCACCTAGAATATTGTGTGCAGGTTTGGTCACCATATCTTAAAAAGGACATTGTGGCCTTAGAAAAGGTGCAGCGTAGGGCCACAAAAATGATTCCTGGTCTTAGAGGAATGCCATACGAGGAACGGTTACTTGAGCTAAATCTGTTCAGTCTCAAGCAAAGGAGATTGAGGGGGGACATGATCCAGGTATATAAGATTCTAACAGGTTTGGATGCTGTTCAACCAAATAGTTACTTCAGCATTAGTTTAAATACACAAACTCGTGGCCATAGGTGGAAATTAGCGGGAGAACATTTCAAGCTGGATTTAAGGAAGCACTTCTTTACGCAGCGTGTAGTCAGAGTATGGAATAGCCTTCCTGATAATGTAGTGCAAGCTGAATCCTTGGGTTCCTTTAAATCAGAGCTAGATAAGATTTTAACGACTCTGAGCTATTAGTTTAGTTCTCCCCAAGCGAGCTTGATGGGCCGAATGGCCTCCTCTCGTTTGTATAGTTCTTATGTTCTTATATATATCTACAGCAGTCCCTCCTAACAGGGAACCTTCCCAGAACGTTAACCAAAGTTCTGTGAAGGTCCTCTTAAAGGCACCATCCAGGCTTGAACTCATTACTTTTGTGCCGCAAAAGTGATAGTATTACCAACTACCATGCCATTCATTTGTTTTTATTTTGTTAGTCATAGTTGTAGTACCAGGTGTAGTGGTGGGATAATGTTCTGGGAATATCAGGAAAACTGGACATGGACAGTAAACATTCCTAGAAGAAAAAAATATTAATGGGGATAGTTCTCAAACTATGGTATACAGGCTCCACTCTAGTGGTACTCAAAGGTATCAGTGTATTATAGTGTGTATGGTGATACGCTGCAACGCCCATCCAAACGCCCCCCGATATCCACCCCGTCGATAACTTTATCAATGGTACATGGACAGCCTAATAAATTTTGAGGTGATATACAGTATAAAGAGAAAAAATAACTACAGGTAAGAGTATGTAATAATGAAGTGCACCTAGCAGAGATCATTGTTTCTAATGAAGAGTTTTGCATGGTGGAAGTGAAAGTGTGAAATGACTATGTGTACCCACCACAGGTGAGGTGCCAGTGGTGCCACTGAACTTCATGGCATTGGCAGGAGGCAGCCCATTTGTACAGGACCAGGTGGCAGGCTGCGTGAAGGAGACTCTACGGCTGCTTGTTCATGCTGTCCTGACCCAGAATGCTGTGGTTTTCATTCTACGAGGTGTTGGTGTTCTTGTCAAGATAAGGTGAAGATGAAGTTCTATAAAGACTTCATCATGGCCATGGATGCCACAGGACACCTGCTGTGGGCTCTCTCCAAAGTAAGGACCACCAGCTCTCTCTACACATACCTCATTGAAGACAGTATCCCTTTTGTCTCATATCCATTCATTGTCTATCACTCATTCTGTTTCTTGTATATGTTGTATTCAACACTTTTTGCAAGGTCTACATGGTCATGTGCAAATTTTGTGTGAACATCTGAAATGAACAACTGAAATGTAGCATTCATTTAAATGTGTTATTTCCAGTGTACCTCTACTCCAGTGAGTTTGTGTTTTTTCCCAATGTGATCCTTGTATGGCATATTTTCTCTAGTATGATACAGCTTGTGTTTTCAGAGGTCAGAGAACAGCAGTTCTTTGCTGCCTGAAAGGCTTTCCAGCCAGCAGAAAGCACATACCAGGGACCCCATACAGCTACCATCTCTGTTGCACGTCGAGCAGAGTGTGAGGCCCCTTACAAAGCAGGAGATGGTAGTGCCACATACACAAGAGAAGAATAGAAAATATCGGTGGAACACAGGTAGCATTCTACTGATGCTACTGGGCTGATGTGTTATACATACTGATATTTTATCACATCAGTGACATGAAATAAACAATAAATATATCCACACAATCCCTTGCACTAACCATAAGTACTAAAAACAAAAGTTACAGATTAAAAGATGCCATGCTTTAACAATTGACCGCTTTCAGCTTGAGTGCTCTGACGACATTGTGTTTATTGATTGCATGTTGTCTGACTTCCCTGTGTGTCAGAGACTCCATCTACTCTACTACCCAGGACCCCACAGACAGTGTCACAAATAAGTGAATGTCAGGGAGGAATGGAACACCAGTGCCCCAACTGTGACAAGGAAAAGGTGAGTTTCACATCACTCATCTGCTGATTCCAGACAAATTTAGACTACATTTCTAATCTCCCTGTCATTCAACTTGCTTTACTTTGAGCACTCTGTTTCTTCCCATATTTACAATTTTTATTCAGTATTTTTGACCAAAGCAACATACAAGTGAGGAGAGCAAAGGATCAGAGAGTAGGGTCAGCCAGCATCTAGGTCCCCTGGAGCAACTGCTTTTCTCAACAGTACAATAGCAATTTGATTACTCTGCTGACCATGGGATTCAAAACTATGACCTTCTAGACCTTGGCCCAAAGCTCTAACTAACCCATGGACTTAAACACCTGTGCCATATTCCAAATTTCCCTCCGGCTCAATAATGTACCATCTCATCAAATTTCTTAGTTAGGCTATTTTTTCCCTTAGATCTATAATCACTGTCCACTCACCACCTGACAAGATCTTTGAGCTGGAGGGTAGGACAGTAGGTGAGCACCCAGACCTTACCTGCCCTGACCATAACCATGCTGGATAGGTGAATACATTGTCGTTATTAGGGTCCCTGTACTATATTTGAGTATGTGTTAGTTGTATGTAGGAGCAGAGAAATTATGTAAGTATGGGTACACATGCCACATTTGCCCAACACAACTGAAAAATTAAAGTCCATTTTAGCCTGGCACCTCTTCCTTTCAAAGCTCAGTATCAGATTTTGTGTTACAATCTTATGGTGTATCCAGAGTAGATGAGCTGTTATCTCAAAAAGAACTTTGTCCCTCATGAAGTTATTGATCAGTATTTTCAACAACATAATTTCAAATTGACTCCTTCTTTGATTTCCCCAGCACAGTTCAATGACTTGAACCTTCTAAAAAAAATAATGTAATCAAGGTGCTGTGACATTTTTGTGTAGGTTCAGTGGCAAGGAAAAACTCCTTAGAAGGAAGAAACCATGGGAGGGACCAGACTCAAAAGGGAAGCCCAAACCTCCAGGGGCCGGCAGGGAGAGTCAAATAGAAGAGATGGCTAAGTGCTAAGTCACACTGTCCAAATCACAAGATTTGAGACATAACCAGGGAGCCAGTGCCGACTCTCCTTCCAATCGCCAGGCATCCAGAAATAAGGCAGAAGATGACACAGGCAGAATGGCGAGCTGAATGCAAGGACATTATGGGTAGAGGTAACGTCACATGTAGCAGGGTGTACTGAATATCTTGATAGATTGAGGTTTCCAGGCAGCACACCCCAGAAGGGTTAGGGGCAATAAAATGTGCAATTAGTCAAAGTAGAGGAGGCTATAGGCAGTGCTAACAGCTAGATGAGTGCAATATGAACTGCAAAGTGCAAGCTCCGGCAGATATGGCTATGACAGCATAAGTAGGAGGGAGAGGCAAGTGGAAATGCAGGCATGGGGAGTCCCTGACATGTCAGCACTCCAATTCCACAAGGGATTGTGAAGCCAGAGTGACAGCACTGACAGTCCAGTTTATCCAAAGCCAATGGCACTGATCCCCACCCAGATCTACACCTCACACTATAGGCCTGACTGGGAGTGAGGAGTTAGAACTAGTGTCCCTATATGCTAAACTAAACAGGTGTGTTTTTAGGCTAGACTTGAATATTGAGAGTGAACCTGAAACCCGCACATCCGGTGGAAAACCATTCCACAGCTGAGGAGCTCTATAGGAGAAAGCTCTGCAGCCTGCCGTAGCTCTTTCTACCCTAGGCACTAACAGATATCCTGCGCCTTGAGAACGAAGCAAGCGTGGAGGGTTGTATAAGGTCAGCAGGTCACTAAGGTATTCTGGTGCAAGGCTGTTCAGTGCTTTATAGGTTAATAGCAGTATTTTATAGTCAATCCGAAAAAATTTATTTAGATGTGACCCACAGCAGGTACCTCATTGAGCATGTTCATGCTAAGCTATGATGTATTCAAAATGTTTAAAGTGTCAGTAGGTGGCATTCAGGGTCAACCCACTTTCTATTTATTACTTTCTTGATTTCCATTTGGTTAAACCCTTCTGGTTTACACCACACTGCACTGCACTCCTGCCCACCATGGGTATTAAAGCTGTGTTCAAACACAGACAGGTTGCTGTCTATCATTCATTCACCTCCAAGCTCTTCATTTTACTCTCATGCTGAATTACAGACTACCAGCACCGGACTACCAGTAGCTGTACACTGATTAGATAAGTCTGCTCTTTTAGTATTTTAGGCTGGTGTTTCCTGCTAAACTACCCATTCTCCACATCAGAGAACATTCAACAGGCTTCTCTGCTGTGCGGGTGGCTCTGCATCATGTGCAAACTGCAATGCGCTACATCCACTACAGACCTGATGAGGTGAGAATACTTTGGATCTGTACATAATAAACATATGTGCCACAGGGCAGTACCAATGCTATTGTTTTAGACAATTTTAAGATTATTATACCCTGATGGAGTTCGAGTAGCACTGGTGATGTAATAGTTCTCCACCTTCGAACAATCAGCCAGGCCAGCTAGTCCACTAGTTTTACTCAGTTTCTGTACCAGTACTGTTATGCTCAATCTGCAGGTAGTGGGTCTGGAGTCCATGCCCCATAATGGTATTGAAGAACAAATTTCCAAATCTCACTCAGTCCACAGGGAACAGTTTTAAGAAAAATTCTTAGTGAGTTTTGTTCTCATTACTGTAACATGATGAAGCAACCAGACTTTAGGTGATTGGTGGTCTCATCTCAGTAACAAAAAATGTGCCCTTAAACTGTATAAGGGTGGATGACCC
Organism: Brienomyrus brachyistius; assembly: GCF_023856365.1. NCBI lineage: Eukaryota > Metazoa > Chordata > Actinopteri > Osteoglossiformes > Mormyridae > Brienomyrus > Brienomyrus brachyistius. The sequence continues at coordinate 1,702,495 of NC_064548.1, forward strand.
CAGGTCTGAAACAGAAAAGAAACATAGAATAGCACATAACATTCTATGTACACACATACTAAGACACACCAAACACACAAGTTTGTATGTCGTCTCCACACACACCACATATATGAAATACAATGTCAATGTAAATCAAATACAAGACTCTCATACACAGTGGCTATGATGTGTAAAACCACGTGTATCCATAGAAATACAGGGCACTGGTTGATTTGGAAGCGGTGCCAGTGACAGTCTTAAAAGTGGCATGACATGAGGTTGCAAGTCACCATACACAATAATGGAATACCTAACCTAGCATACCGCTTCACACTATCATGTGAAAGCTACAGCCAAAGACTACAGCTGTCAAATGGGACAATAAGCACAAACACCCAATGGAGTCCGTCCATGGAAGATGCTATCTCTACCCCCCTATTAAAGCTACTAGTGAAAAACCAATGAAGACCAAGTGCCCTTTGGATCAAATGGGTCTTCCAAAGGATAGGTAATATTTGAGGATACCAGTGTTTCCATTAAAAACCAGTAAAAATGCTTCATATTGTTGTACTGGAGAACCTAAACTAAGACAACAACAAACAATTACTTGTATGTATGATCCTCAAATGTTTGGTGCTGAATTTTACTTTTATTAAAATTAACATACCTAAATTTAAACATGACATCTGTGAGAAATGAATAAAGTACAATGATTTTGTGGCAGCTGTGGGTTATATCTCAAAATATGAATGGAAAATTTGAATGAATAAATGCTTAATTGATCTCTAGTGTGGCAATGTCCATAGACAGAAGTACACACACACACTCGATTATATTACACGTGCCCATCACTAGGGGCACTTAATTTAGGTGTCTTTATTCTGTCATATTGCCAGTGTGTAAAACCTGTCTGAGATACTGCATGTTGAGTCACAGCGGCAGAATACAGTTACATCTTCCCTCAAGTCACCTCTCTCTCTGCAGCTTGTCAGGCTGAATTCTGGGATTTTGGCAATGGGGAAATAAAACAGAGCAGCATCAGTTTACTATTGTTCAGGTCCTGAACGCAGAGAAGCTGATGGCAAGGATCCCGCCATGAGTGGAGAATATAAAATGAAGACATCTATGCAAAACAATGAGGAAGCTCAAACATCCTCTCCAGACTGTCTCATGCAGCATTTTCCCTGTGATAGGCTGTTTTAGTATGACATTGCTAGCACTCTCAGCACCCAGGAAAGATCTATCCGAGAGCAGTTGGTCCACCACCGCTCTCATGTACACACATTAGGAATGACATTACATGGCAGCTTTAAGCCTTGCTCGTCAAGAAGTGGAACTTTATACAAAATATAAAAGATCCATTTGGTTTGTTTGTTTTTTTAAATATAATTGTTTGTTTGTATATACATATATAAAACAAACATTGCATGAAAAATATAACCGTATCAAAATAACATTCTGAGTTTACTGACGGTCACCAGTTCTCTGAGTCCTAGGGGGGAGGCTCCACACTTTCTCTGCCTCACTGGGACTTGAGGCCCAGGCTGCTGCTGCTGCTCAGGGGATAGGAGTATGCCTTGCCCAGCACGATGCGATCTCTCAGCAGCTTGAACAACACATAATAACTGCAGAATAAGACGAGCCCCAGAGACAGGGTGTGGTTCCAGCGGTCAGACCGCAACAGTGAGTATAGCTGGTACACAACCACACTGCACTCAATCCCAATCAGCAAGTTCAAGATGCGCAGTGGCTTGTGGAACAAAAACTATGAGAAAGAGTGAGAGAAAGAAAATGTCAAGGCAAAAGCTTCAGACAAAACCTTCCTGTTCTTTCCTATTATTATGAATGCACATTACTGAATAACTACTTTTTAAGTGACTTCATAGGACATACTACACACACATTTATCTACATATTATAAAGATGTCACCATCTTTCTGCTTAATGCAATGACAATTGATAAAGATGTGGCACTTTTGTCTGTGATCACCAAATATTTTCAAGATTTACTACACCTAGTGGTAACCCAAAAATATCCCCACAAAATTAGGAAAATGGCTTCAGAATCCTCATACATATAAAGACTCACATAAAAGCGGGCATGGGAGACATCAGAGGGTAGTGCCACATTGTATGGTCCGACAGCCTTATAGAGGCAGCGGCTGTGTCTCACCAGCACTCCCTGGGGCCAGATGGTACTGTCCGACCAGCTGCGAGAGCAGAGACAGACAGATATAACCAGTCATTACTATGAACGTCTTATCTGTACAATATAAGTGAAAACTTGTGTTATGTTAAAGGTCTCCCTCATCATTTAAATAATACCAAATAAAGTCACCGTGACAGAGAACAAGCCTAACACTCTGGATTCTTATTCTAGGAAGGATTAAAAAAAAAAAAGCTGAAAGTTGTCTGGGAGATAATGAGCAATAACAGTGGGCCATGCCATCTCATCAGCCTAGGCAATAATGTTTCTGTCCTGATCTGTCCATAAAGCTCTGCTGCATCAAATCTCCAGCCTCCACAATGTTTGTGTAGGAGCTGCTGAATTTAGTTTCAGTGAAATGCATGAGCAACTCAGGATTATTGCACCATTAATGAAAGTCTCTGCAGTTGTGGCTGGTGTTGGTGGAGGCCAGGCTCTGTGTACGGCACCAAATCTTGTAAATAACTGTTGAATAAAAGCAGCAAACAATATAGGGACCTACTATACACAGGACACAACAAATAAGACGCTCTCCAAAGTAATCTTCAAAGTAAAGACACAGATTACAAAGGTACATCTGGTTAGACTATGAGCAAGCTGAAAGAGCATGTCTTGGTGTTCGGCAGATACTCACAGATGCTGTGGGGCATTGCCATAAGAACCATGCTCCAGCCTCTGCCACTTGCCCAGGTGAGCGGCTGAGCGGTGCAGCAGGTCGCAGTATCGGGGAGGCAGCAGCTGACTCATGAGCATCACAAACGCGTTGGTCCATACCATGATGAGATGCTCACATGACCAGCGCATGTCGTAATACTGCGTGCTCTAGAAGACAGCACTATCATTATTACTATGGCTGTCGCCACCATCATCAAAACAACCACGATCAGCACAGCCACGAACTTACCTGAACAAAGCAGAGAGGCAAGAAGGCCACGTAGTAGGCGCTGAACAATGAGTTAAAAAGCACTTCCTTGATGCGGCGGTTGAAGTCAGCCTTCAGCCCTTCTACCTCAGTCCGGATTAGCTCAGGTGACAGCAGACAGGTATGGGTGGGGACAGGGGCGGAGCTAGACAGCTGCTCCCGCAGGTTCTCTCGCAGCAGGGCCAGGAAGTCCCTGGGACGAAGAGTTTGCCCATCTGGATCCTGTTCCAGGCATCCACAATCAGCTGCTGGGGCCTGAGCACGAGCCTCCTGATGGAAACAGCACAGCGGCACGTACACGCCAAACCTGGGGAGCAGTGTTACAGAGATATTAACCAAGATATCACAAAGCAGTGGCAGATACAGAGCTAAACACTGCAGCACATTTCCTTTGCAACAGCTATAATTCAGATTTAAAATTATACTAATTTTCACAGCTGGGATTGCACTCATTTCTCCTTAGCTCCTTAACTTCCATCTCAAAAGTGAAAGTGTGTGAGAAAGCTGTATAAGTACAGATATCTGCAAACACAGCCAAGTATGTAAGCTATGTATAGTTGCAAATCAGAAAGCGTAAAACTGACATCTGCATTTAGAGATGTAAATAGAAATGTGACTTACAGTTGCTCCATTATGGCAAAAATCATAATTACAATTTGGCTAATATGGGGATCATGATTATTTCCCACAATTTCTCTTGACTGCAGAAACATTGTATTTATTGAATCTTAATAATGTAACATTTAATTCAATTTCAATGCAAGTGTAACAAAAATATTAATTTTAACAAAACACACATTGAACTTGTACAAATATATTTTTTTAAATGAAATAAATTATACTGAGATGAACTGTTCTGAGGTTCAAGAACACTAAACTTGATTTTTTTTCCAGCTATACATATTAGAGTCCACTGTTTAGTCCACTGATATAAAAAGTGCAACTTAAAGACTTTTAGCATGAAAAACTAGTCTGTTTACATGATCTGGCTTCAGTCATGCACGACGGCAGGATATGTAATTTCCAAGCTGTGCTGAAGACCATCTCGTTTGCTAAATAATATGTGATGCCAATCGCTATCTGTGTTATTGAGAACCTGACGGATACATGGTTGCATTATAGAGGGTGTCCTTAACAGAAAACTCATAGACAACATTATGATTAAGCTTTAAGTGGTTAAATAAATTGGTTGTGTTGCCTTGTTGTGCAAACACAGCTTTGAACCATATTCTGCAAATTAATTGTTGTTGTTCTTGGTCCGATTCATCCCACCCATCCATTTTCCAAACCGCTTATCCTACTGGGTCGTGGGGGGTCCGGAACCTATCCCGGAAGCAACGGGCACAAGGCAGGGAACAACCAAGGATGGGGGGCCAGCCCATTGCATGGCACACTCACACACCATTCACGCACACATGCTGGACCGATTCATTGAAACCAAATTGATTCCAAATAACTGATGTGTGTTTATCTTTTGTTGACCAAAGGTACCGGTCTTGCTATTTCGACCGTGAACGCATTTTTATTGCTGTGTTGTAGGGAATTCACTAACAGTGATCAGGGAGGGGCAAAGCACACCACTGAAAAATTAGTGCGCCTATCTAGATTTATTGTGCAAGATAAAGTAGTGCATCATTTTTAATTTTTCTTAATTATAATTTTTTCATAATTGTGGGAAGCCATAATTGTAATCGTGATTCAAATTCAATGAATTGCACAGCTCTAATGTGACATATTGATATGTAGATGAAAAAGTACATGTATGAGAATTGCTTGCTGGGACAAAGCTGTACCGAGCACCAAGGAGGGACTCACGGGTAGCTCAAGAACAACAAGTTCAGCACTGAGTGTTTGCTGAAGAGGTTGACGAGAGTCCAGCACAGCAGCCAGCCGCAGAGCGTGAGCAGGGTCAGCCGGGCGGCGATCAGAATCATGTACTGGAGCAGGGAGCCAGAGCTTGTGTGGAACGCCTGTCAGAACAGTGAAGTGCCCACATAAATTCATGCACTACTCCAGACGATACCTGTCTATGCAAACCAAAGGAACAAAACATGAGCAATACAAACATAAAAAAACTCAAGACAGATGCACAATAACAGGCTACAAAAGAGGGGGGCAGTTAGATTGGGCTGGAAAGGCTAAAAGGAATAGATAACTAGAAAGAAATCTGGGTAGAAATGGCAAGCCAGTCATTGTACCTCTGAAATAATAGTCCACACAAGCCGCCTGGCCAGCATAACAGTAATGAAGATCACCAGGTGGTAGTCTATTAGATGAAAGTTCTGCAGACAGAAAAGAGAATTATGAAAGATTATCTAGTTATGCATTTCATGTGCATGTGTTCTGCAAACATCTAGACAGACACAACAACTAAATAACTACAGTGCACGCCCTCACCTGTGAGGACAAGAGAGCAGACAGCAAAATCTGTTTGTGTGTGACAGAGGATGATAGAGAGAGAGCGCTCTCACCAGTGAGGTAGAGGCACCAGAATGGCTATAAGGATACCACCAGACAGTCTTGTAGATGTTAATGTACTGCACAAACAGCGCCACCAGCAGGTACAAAAAGAGCATGAACTCAAAGAGCACGCTGCTGTCGATGGGAAGTTCAGGAATACGTGCATGGCGAACGGGTTCGGGGCTGATCAGTGCAGTGAGCGGTGGGGCAGAAAGACCCACAGATGTGCTGCTCCTGCAGGGGCAATAGAGACATTGGAATTCATCTTGATGTCATCTTAAAGCCCTACTTTTCCATTTTAAGAACAGGACTTAAAAGGCTGGCATGTACAATTTAAGAGATATGAGCATAAACATAATGGATAGGGCTGCACGATTTGGGGAAAATATCTAATCGCGATTTTTCTGACAGACATTGCGATTACGATTTGATTTGTGATTTAATTTTTTTTATGTCAAGCTTCAGTTCATTTTAGCAAGAACTATTTCGGTGTATACAGCACTTTTGTTTGCGCTAATGTGTTATTAGTGTTAACAACAGCAGCTAACAACACTCAAAATGCCGTAATGTTCATAAGAGAGAGGCTGTTCTGTCTTGAAACCGCAAAACTAGAAATTTTTAAACATAGTATGCATTTTATAAAATGTTGAATAAATAGAAGTCATTTATTGGTGATTTCATGTTGGTCGAAGTTTCTGCTTTTTAAAAACTGTATACTGTTATTTTCTATACAAATCAATTCAGGTGAAACAAAAACAATGTACGTGTTCAGGGTTGCAAACTCTTTCAGACTCTCACGCAAGAAATCTTACGGCAAATCTATATTATATTCTGAACTTAAAATTAGCTGCATCAAAAACGTTACGGTAGTTTGCAAACCCTACAGACTATTTACAAGGTAATAAAACTTACATACATGTAAATGTATGTGCAGAAGAGAGAACAGAAAATCTCACTCCATGCAGCCGACCAAAGTTGCCGACCCTGCATTTTATTTGAAATGAGAAGTAAAATGCAGTTTTCGACTGAAGCGGCGTATCATTCCTTTGCTTTATTACTAGGACAAATGCAAAACGAATGAATAAACATTATATGCGTCTCTTCTTGTATCTTTTTTAAATAAGACCGCGTGCCCATACCCAACTGTAATAGCAATTTAAGTGATCTATTTTTTTGTATTTATGTTAAAGCAAGACTTTTATTTTTTCACTGTTGTGGGATTAAGATTAATCTTTGGAAATACTTCAGTTAATAAGCACGAAAACATATGACATAAACACGACTGTATTATGGGTTTTACGGCGTTTTTGGGGGTCACCGACTCCGCTGCTGTGAGAATTACTGACTGTCTCCTTGTTGTTTTGATGGGTTAGCAGTATGCTAATGCTATTGCCTATTAACAAAAACAAAAGGTATGATACTCTATATCATAGAGTATATATCGAACCTGGTGTTTAAAAGGAGCTCGGCGGTTCTATTCATCAATAGGACCTTTCTGAAACAATCTTGGACCATGAAATAGGAAGACAATTTACTTATAGCTCAGTAGCGGAATCAGTATTTTTCCGCACTGCAAATGTAACATTTTCCTTGGGTTTCACGTGTTTGCTGTTTGTTGGCCTATACGCCTTCTTGGGCCAAAATGAAGTGCTGGGTCTCAGGAGGATATAGGGATCTACAGACAGTGCCCTTCCTGTACTAGGATGTGTCAGTGGTGGTGGTTGGGGGGGGGGGGGGGGTGGTTAGGGCTCACCTGTTTCTGAGCCCCGCACCGTTGCTGCAGCTGCTCCCCACCAGAGTCTGAGGCGAGGGCAGGGCCGAGCGGCTCAGCTGCTGTCTACTCGGACCCCTGCGACCGCCGGGCATGTCCAGTGACCCCAGCTGCTCCCCGTGGCAACCTCAGGGCTGCTGCTGCACTACAACATAACAGCAGCATTACAGCCACTCCGTAACACCACAAACAAAAATCCACATCTTACTGCACAACACTATAATCACACCTTACCAAGACCATGACACAGTACTGGCAGAACACAAACAAAAGGCCTCAAGCACCATGATACAACAGAAAAAGTGGCAGTAAACAAAGATACACTTCAGTGCCTTATACCAAGTGCTCAATTTAAATGACCAATTCATGTACCATTAGTATAGGATAGCCATGTTTCCATGGCATCTGTATAGACTTGTATCCATCTTCCGTGCACATATCCTTAATAACTACACAATTACAGACTGGCCAGTGCAGCAGTTCCTCAGAAGAATTGCTCATTAAAACATACACACGATTGCCAGTAAGTTCTGACACCTACGAGTCAAAGTTCTTACATAAGGGTATCCACAGGTTCTCCTCCGAACCTTATAATGTCAAGAACAGTTTTTCGTCTAAGTGATTTTTGGCTAAACTACATTGGAATAGGGCAGCTCAATCGAAAGAAATGTCACAAAACATAACTTCAACTACTTGTCATCTATTACTATAAATTTTATACAGAAAGAATACCGATTATCAAAATCAAACGATTAAACCATATTGCAGTTCGAATCATTAATTAAGGCGAAGCTATCACTTACACATGAACGGAGAGCGGCTGGTGTAGACGCGGAGACATCAGTCGGTCGTGGGGTCGAGGCCCGCCTGAATCGCCCAACCTGAAAGAAACATCAGTTTAGGTACGCGCTCGGAGCTTGGTTTGTATTTCGCGAAATGATTGCACATAAGATACGTGTGCTTTTTGGCACTTGCGTTGATAAGGTGAGAATGGCGTCTCCCGTCTCTGAATCTATTAATCAGGTAAAGGATGGAAAAACGTGTACACTTGAATGTGCTAAAAGAAAAGACTTGTCGCTTCCACAGTGTAACCGACGTGGCAAAGCTGAGCCCCTTGCACACGTACGTCATAGGCCCGCGACGATATTTTAAAATGCGCAAGCGCAATAGAAAAGAATGTATTCCGCACTTCCGGAACGTAATTTTGTTATGTCACTAGAAGCTGACAGGCATTACGTTGCTCTGTTGAATGTTTTATTCCAGGTCTACATGTGAATAAGGTTGAATGGATTATTATATATGGTATTATAGTGCAGACCTAGTGTTGGTAAATGCCAGTGCTCTCATGTCTCACGCAAAATATTCTTTTACAATAACCAACTCCTGATCCAAGCCGTTAGCAATGAAAAAAAAAACTATTGTGCATAGTGGACCTGTGTAAAATGATGGTTGTCAGGAAAAAGATCAAATACATTTACTTAATGGATTCAAAGTTTTTATCTTCATGTACAGAGTACAATGCAATTCTTACTTGAATGCCTTCACAGACTAGACGATTAAACAAATAAAACAGCGCAACATTACAGTAACTAACAATAAATTAACAGATAACGTACGTATACTATTTTAGCATTTATTTAATTTCTTTAAACTTTATTTTACCAGGTAAATTAACTGAAAACCTGTTCTCACTGCTATACGTGCTTTTCAGGAGAAATAGCAGATACTGCATCGGAACCATAGACGTTTTAACATTTAATCAAGTCACACTCATATCTGTAATGACATTTTAGATATTCACAATAGCTTTTCTCCTAGTCAAAACTGTATTCTTACTAGTCATAATGGCAATTTTCAGACATCCACAATCACATGCTTCCTAGTAGAAAATGTATTTCAAGATATCTAAAACTTTATTTCTCCTAGTCTCAATTACATTTAAGATATCTTTAAATCTTTACAAAGTATAAGTGGTGGTTTAAACATTTAATTGCTAGACTGGATATGTATTGCAGATATCCGTAATTTAATTCTTCCTAGTCAAAAAGAGCATTTCAGATATCCACAATGACATTCTTCCTATCCACAATTGTCATTTCAGATATCCACAATGACATTCTTCCTATCCACAAATGTCATTTCATATATCCACGTCATTCTTCCTAGGAAAAATTACGTCACTTTTGCCATTCATGTCTGTTGAGCTTTCAGTTTCAGATATCCACAATTATATATCAGATATCCAGAACGTTCATTCTGGATATCTGCAATTAAATTCTTACTGGGAAAAACTATCTCTAATATATCTACAATCCAATTGTTACTAGTCATAATTTTAATTTCAGATATCCAAAAATACATTGTGAATAGTAAAAATGTCATTACAGATATCCACAATTCATATTATGACTAGTAAAAATGTAATCGCAGATATCTACAACTAGAATTATGCCTGGGAACAATGCAATTGGTGTTATTTACAATTGTATTGTGGATATTTGTTGATGTCGCACAGGCATGGATCGGGGAAGTAGGCGAACTAGGGATTTTAATCATAAAACAAGGATCACGACACACCAGAAACTGGACGAACGTCAATGGCCGGACTGGGGAAAACATACATAACGCAAACTTAAATACATTGCACTAATGACATCAACAAGAAAGAGCTGATAAACACGGGGATTCCACATGGGGTTAACGAGGGGTTCGTGGCACACGGAAGACGATTGAGAACAGGGTTAGGGTTAGGGCTTTGACTTAGGGTCACTCCGGGTGCGCCTAAGGGGAGTGAAGCGACGAGACTGGGTACAAGGAAACCTGGGAAAACACAAGTCAAAAATTTATTAACAACGTGTAGGCCAAGGGGACTGGGGTCTCGCAGGGCGGTGCCTCAGCCAAGGGGACAGGCTCCTCGGGAGCTGAAACCACAGGGACTAGCTCCTCAGGAGCGGGCACCATGGGGACTGGCTCCTCAGGAGTGGGCACCATGGGGACAGGACCCTTGGGGGGCGGCACGTCAGGCGTCGGAACTGGAATCTTGGGCGCAGGCTTCATGAGGACTGGAGCCTCAGATGTAGGCATCACGGGGACTGGAGCCTCAGGCATGGGCACCATGGGGACCTGGAGGGTCAGGAGGACACAGGGGGCTGTGGCCAAGAGACCAGGGAAGGTGGCACAAGGGGACAGATGCAGAGAAATTGGTTCATGCGTTTATTACCTCCAGGCTCAATTACTGTAATGTCTTATTCTCCGGCTGTCCAAAGAGGTCATTAAATAAACTCCAGCTAGTCCAGAATGCAGCAGCCAGAGTCCTCACCAAAACTAAAAAATATGATCATACTAACTGCACTGGCTGCCAGTTAGATTTCGTGTTGACTACAAAGCACTGCTCTTAACCTATAAAGCTGTAAATGGTCTTGCACCGCAGTATGTGAGTGACCTCATTTGCAACTACATTCCGAATCGTACACTTAGATCACAAGATGCAGGTCTTCTATCCATACTCAGAATAAAGAACGTTACTTTTGGGGGAAGAGCATTTGCTCATAAAGTACCACAGCTATGGAATAAACTTCCTATTAGTGTTCGGAACCCAGACACAATCTCTGCTTTTAAGTCAAGGCTTAAGACGTACCTCTTTAGCCAGTCTTTTGGATAGTTAAATCCCCTTTCCTAAGTTGAATAGGAAATCTGGAGGTTTATAGTCATTTGAGTTTAAAGGTGAAAGGGGGATTGGTGCTGTCGTCTTGCCACTCTTGCCGATCACTTAAGCTGTTGATGGTAGATTGGCTTGACGCCAAAACCCCTGGAAACCCTCATGTCTGTGCTTTGTTCCAGGTACTTCTTTTAGCCAGGCTGTCATACTTACTTTAGTCCTGACGGAAGTTAGGTTAGGTGTAGGGCAATAACTCTTCTCCATCTTCTCTTTTCCGAGCTGATACCGAGCTTCATATTGCACTCACTTAATTGTTAGCACTGCCTATAGTCTCCCCTACTTTGACTAATTGCACATTTTATTTCCCCTACTCCTCCTGGGGGTGCTGGATGGAGACCTCAATCTATCAAGATGTCCAGCACACCCTGCTACATGTGATGTCGCCACTACTAGTGACGTCCCTGCATCCAGCTCACCATTCTGCCTGTGTCATCTTCCATGTATGATCCGCTGCCTTACTTCAGATTGCCTAGCGATTGGAGGGAGTGTTGGCACTGGCTTGTCATCTTCCCCCTGCTCCCCGGTTGTGTCTCAGATTTTTGGATAGTATGACTCGGCACTTAGCCATATCTCCAATTTGACTCTCCCTGCCGGCCACTGGAGGATGGGTTCCCTCTTTGAGTCTGGTCCCTCCCAAGGTTTCTTCCTTCTAGGGAGTTTTTTCTTGCCACTGTTGCCTATGGCTTACTCACTGGGGGCTTTGGGTGGGGCGAGCGTGAGACTGGAGCCGGGGCTGAAGGGGACGAGGAGGAATGCGATGGGGCAAGTAAAAGGGCTGGTGGAGATGGTGAGGAGGGAGCTGAAGAGGCAGAGGAGAGGAGGGAACTGTAGCCAAGGCAGGCGGGGGCGCAGCCATCGCCGGTCCAGACGTAAGTGACCGACGAGGCATCGGAGACTGGGCTACTGCTGGCTGACAAGGTGCCACTAGTGAGGTCGGGGCACCTGCCGAGGTGGAGTCTGGGGGGGCAAAGGCGCACCAGGGAGTCAACCCTGATGTCGGTGTCCCTGCCCTTTACAGGAGACCGAGAGGTGGGAATCCAGCCAAGATCTGCCATGATACGCTGGTGCTGGCTGGTGTAACACCTTGGAAGGGTCCAAGGGTGTGGTCAGGGTGATCCCCGAGGGGTCCCACTCAAGCTCCTCCTCAAGTTCCATTACTGGGGAAAGAGCAGTGGTCAGGGTATCAGAGACCTCCTTGGGGACAGGGACTGGGACCAAGGAAGCCAGGGGCATGGGAGCAGGTCAGGAATCTGGGGAACTGGAGCTGTGTGCTCCCGAACCAGGGGGCCAGGAGCTAAGGGACTTGCCACCGAGGGTTTATGGACCACGGAGACTGAGGCTGAGGGAGCTGGGACCTGGGGGACTGTACTGTGGCGGACAAGAACCGGGGGAATTGGGGCTGTAGGGTCAGGGACAGGGTCTAATGGGACCGAGGGGTCCGGGACCCAGGGGGCTGCAGCCAGGGTGTCAGGGACTTGGGGAGCTGGGGTCTCGCAGGTCAGTGTGTCAGCCACCGGGGCCGTCTGGGGTTGGCGCGTCGGCCGCTGAGGCTGGACCCTCGCGGGGCGGCGTGTTGCCTGACCCTATAGCCTTAGTTCCCCTGGGGCAGGCGAATCTAACAATAGTTAGATTTGGGTTGCATTCAGTAGCTGGGTTTTTGTTTATTGTGTTGGCTATAATCACTCCTGAGTCCTTTTGCACCAGGTTTATTTGTACTGTGTCCAGAGTGTGTAAATAAAAACAGAAAAATATAAAAAATACAGCTTTGTCCACATGTGTTCCCTTGTCCCTCACACCTTGCGTCGTTTCCCTTATTCCACTTCCCCTTTCACTCTGTTACGCCCCAACCCTAGATTGGGGTTTGTAACACTGGCTAGTGTCACATATGGCAAACACTAAATGAACTCACCAGAGTAAAGAAAACAATATCTTCAATATCCTCGTCTGACTTTCTACCTGTGTTATTTTTAGTGTTTAATTGAAACCCTTTGAGCTATCTATTAATCTTTTACATACTAGCTTGGTCTCCAGCTCAGTAATATTCTGCCATTCACAGTATACTTCCTCTTCCCTTGCTAGTAAAACCAGTACTTTTTTTTCTCCCTCAGCAACGACATACTGCTATCTACTGGACAAAAATTTGGACACAGCTAAAAATAGCGTAGAATTCGGATATAAAAAAGTTGAAATGATCCAACCGCTTCTATAGATTGAGTGGGTTACACAAGACATTCTTGACGTTGCTTTAGAACTTCACAAGATGTTTAAAGAACCTATGTTTGGCCTCAAAGTGAATAGTCCACAAAAAAACTAGAGGACCAAAGGCTTCTGTAAGTTCAGGACAGTGCTCCAAAATAGGGTGTCAAATCTCAGCTGAGGGAAAAATTCTTAGTTTGTGTAGTATTCTGTAATTGTAGTCTGTGACAATGCTCTGATATTTTCAGGTCAAGATAAGCAACACTTTCAAGGAAGTGGAAAGGGGCTCCAGAAAAATTTGCCATGCTGGATTATCAGAGGGTATCTTTGATCCAATGAGTAGTGGGAGTGACCTTATGAGTGCCTTGTTCTCATGAGTATTTCCTCCTATACTACACTGTCACTAGAAAAATTTACTAGGATTGTCTGAGGGCCATCAATGCCGTCTGTAAACTTAAAAGGAAATTGTTTGATTAAGTCATTAATTCTGATAATGTAATGTATTTGTTCTTAAGTTAATCCTCTTTGTAATCAGTGGACAAGATTTTTTGACTTCATAGTAATGTGGCAAAGTGGGGTGTTCTACATATCTGAGATGCAAGTTGTGGGCTTCCTCTGTTCGGGGTGGAAATTCCACACAGCATACCTCTTTTTGAAAGTATTCAGACTGTGGTCCTAATCAGAACCTGCAAATGTAAGGACCTGTAACATTTTCAAAAAGTCCATCCACCATGAGAGTGCATACCTAGATTGTCTGCTGCCATGCAATATATGGTCTCTTTAATGTTCTTTCATGCACAGGCAATGAAAATTCCTTCTTGTTCCAAGACAGAAAGATCTTGTGTTTTTTAAGCTCTTCCACCAAATCAATACATATACTAGAAATATTGTGCACACTTTTCAACTTCAAGAGAAGTGAGTCCATTGTTTCATGAAATTCATGTGATATATCCACTAGAGGATTTATATTCTTATAATTATTGTCACCTGAGAAGAAATGATCTGTTTCATTTGGTAAAGTTTGGTGTTCATCGATGATATATCGCTATATAAACATAATGGGCTGGGAGTAAAGGACGGGGTCATAGTGAGATTAGTTTATGGGGCAGCTCAGTGTTGTGTTTGCAAGATGTTTGCCCTTCTGGAAGTTTGCGTCCAGTCGGACTTCATCTGTGAGCGATGTATGCTAGTGGACTCACTCATGGTCAAGGTTCGGGACCTCGAGGAGCAACTGGCTCTCATCCAACACAACACTGAGTTAAAAGAGAGAGTTAATATGCCTTTTAGGGAGACTGTGTATACATCACAAGGGGGGAGGGGGGAGAATGATGAACAGGTTGATCGAGAGAGTTGGGTGAACGTAGGTCGTAGACGTAGAACAGGGCGTACACAGTTCACAGAGGCAGCATCACCTGAAGTGACGTGTCTAACCGCTTTCAGGTGCTTCCAGCTTTAGAGCCGGAAGAGACTGGGGAGGCAGGAGGGTCCTTGGGCACTGGCCTACGCCCAGGAGGAGAGAGGTTGTTGTGGTAGGGGATTCAATTATTAGAGGTGTAGATAGTTATGTGTGCACAAATGATAGAGGGTCCCGTATGGTGTCTTGCCTGCCTGGTGCGCAGGTGGGGGACCTTCCGAATTGTGTGGACACAATTGTGTGGCTTTTGGCCCCAGCCGGGGTGGATCCAGTGGTCATGGTGTATGTTGGCACCAATGATATAGGAAAGGGCAGGAGGGCTGTTCTGCAGGAAAAATTTATGGAAGTTGCAGATAATCTTAGAAGTAGAACATCCACGGTGGTATTCTCTGGAATACTTGCCGTGCCACGTGCAAGCCAGGCTAAGTTAGCTGAGATAAGGGGATTAAATGCGTGGCTAAAATGGTGGTGTAGGAAAGAGGGGTTTAGGTGTACGAGGCACTGGAAGACCTTCTGGAACAGGTGGGACCTGTTCAAGCCAGATGGGTTGCATCTGAACCAGATGGGAACCAGTGTATTGGGGAGGCGCATGTGTAGAGTAGTTCAGGAATGGGGACTGGGGGTTCAGGGAGGTTAGTTAAGAATTTAGGTGGGGAGAGACGGAAAGCCTCAATAAATATTAAATGTGGACACTGTAAAAGGCCTACCCTTTGCTGTCTGTACTTAAATGCTAGGAGTATTAGAAACAAAATTCATGATTTAGAGGCTTTAATATCATCAGACACTTACGACATTATAGGAATAAGGAATTTGGTGGTTATGTGTGATTTTAATTTACCTGGGATTCAGTGGGACAATCTCTGGCTCCTCTGTAAATGCACTTGAGATGGTGGAATTAGTAGGGGATTGTTTTTTACTCAGTATGTAAATACCCCTACCAGGGGAGAAGCCCTTCTTGGTCTTGTTTTCTCTAATAACCAGGATTTGATTGGAAAATTAGAGGTTTTAGAACCATTGGACGGTAGTGATCATGGCATGGTTAAATTTCAGGTTAATTTTAGTGTCCGAAGAGCCATGTCCAAAAGAAAGGTATACAATGTTGTGGCTAACTTTAATGGTATGAGACTGAAACTGTAACCTGTAAACTGGATGTGTTAAATAGCAAAATGGTTGAAGAGGCATGGGAATTTTTATAAAGCACATTGTTGCAAGTGCAAGAGGACTTCATACCTGTTTCCAGCAAAACTAAATCTAGGAAATTATTTTAGGAATTAGGAATCTAGGACTTATTGAGAAAGCTTCTCTTGTAGGTTAATAAGGTGAGATGAAGTTCTTGAAATGATTATGAAAGTTTTCATTGCAATGTTACAGTTGTCTTATGATTCTTTCAGGTCTGAACCTCATCTGATGAACTATTAGTCATAATTACTTTCTCTCTTTCTCTCTGTCTCTGTCTCACACACACACACACACACATAGAAAATGTCCTCTCTTTTTTCAGGGATTCATTAAAAGAGTTCAGCTGCATCCTTTTTGACTGGGTAAGTTCACAATGTATTGAATACTACTTTGTATGGAAACAGTTATCGTCTGATCCATCATGTCTATTCTTTCTCTTTTCTTTCTCCCTCAAACACATAGGCACACACAGTAAGATGAATGCTGCTTCACTGTGGTGGGGTATACATTTTTATTGCTTTAATAGCACTTTTGTATTGATGACACTTTTTGGAAGTATTTAATGTGTCCACTATTACTGTTTCTCATTGCAATGATTTAGTGGTTTTAAGGAGTTGCACGCTTGGTTCGAGGGATCGCAAAGATAGGTGGTGTACATGATCATATGTGCTGGGCCGGTCTGGGTCAAAATGCCATGGCTGATTTTTTTGTCCCAGGAATACAGCCACCCGATGAGGCACTGCAGGGAGAACCGTAGGCGACTGCTGAGCAGGAGCCAGGGGGACCACAAACAACCACCGAGCAGGAGCCGGAGGACTTACAGGAGACCGCCAAGCCAGAGCCAAGGGGACCGAGCCAGGGGGCTGGACAGTTGGGACTCTACCCCGGCACAGGTATCTTCTTTCTCTCCAGGAGACTGAGAGACAGGGACCAGGCAGGGATTTACCACGCTGGGGTGACCCATTAGAGGGGTTCAGTGGGGCAATCAGGGAGGAGGTGAGGAGCTACTCCTCCAACTTCACTAAGGAGGGAGGAGCAGTGGTCTGACAATCAAGGACCTCCTCGGGGGAAGGAGCAGGAACTGGGGAATCAGGGACCTCCTCGGGGGCAGGAGCAGGAGACAGGGGCACAGGAGCAGAAACCTCGGGGATGGGAGACGGGGGAATGGGAGCGGGAACGGCCAGAGCAGGAGCTGCTGGGACAAGAACCTGCGTAGCAGGAGCGGCCGGGGCAGGAACCATGGGTGGCGGAGCAGGAGCTGCCAGGACAGGAACCACGGGGGGCGAAGCCGGGGTTTGCGCCTTGGCAGCAGGTGCCATCTTTTTCAGGGTTTTGGGGATCCACAGGATGGCATCCCTAAGAGCCCTGGCACCTTTCAGTGCTTCGGGTGCACGTTCGGGACCGGACTGTGGAAACATACTTTAACGCAGACTTAAATTCACAGGACTAATTAACAACGAGAAACAGCTGGTAAGGCTGTCGGTCCGGTGCCAGATTGGGAACAGTCCAAGCTTCATGCCAGGGATTCTGAAGCTTGTTTATTAGTATATTAAAGGTTACTAATAGGTTGAAAGGTTCATGAGTATATTAACACTTATATGTACAGTGAACCCTTGCTTGATTCAGAAGATATGGGTTTAAGTTCATAACTGCTTTTGAAAGATATGGTTAATGACATTTACTAGCCGCACAGCATTATCACCACTCAACTCCCAACACTCAGGCAGTAGCTCCCCAGATGACCTCAGAAAACACAGCTTGTTACTTCCACTATGGTTGCTAACACAAGAGAAAAAGAAATGGAATCAGCAGGAAGTGACTCATCCATTGTTTTGTGTGTATGGCTTTTGGGAAGATAA
Source organism: Brienomyrus brachyistius (assembly GCF_023856365.1). Lineage (NCBI taxonomy): Eukaryota > Metazoa > Chordata > Actinopteri > Osteoglossiformes > Mormyridae > Brienomyrus > Brienomyrus brachyistius. Next base: position 1,720,202 of record NC_064548.1, read on the forward strand.
CTGACACATTATTACTGGAATGTCAGATTGGAGGCATGTACACCAATGCATAGAGGAGCACGAAAAGAGCATCGCACATCGAACCTGCGCTGAAGCTTATTTACTAAGGTGCTCAAATACAGATATCAGCAGCATGTTTGCTGATAGGGAACAAATAACAAAGATACAGTACACCAGGGGCCTCATGTATAATGACGTGCATAGAACTGAAAACAACATGTTGTACGGACAAAATGAGGAATGTGCGTACGCAAGAAAAAAATCCAGATGCACAAAACTGCGCAAGCACAGATCTACGCACATTCCCTTAATAAATCCCAATGAGCGTGAAATTTTACATACATGAACGAACTCACAGCCACCCCCTGACCCGCCCATAATTATGCATATTTGCATATGTAAATCTGTATAAATACCCGCTTTGTTCTATGTTTTTCTTTAATAACAATGGATAAACCATGTGGGAAAACGAAGTATTTCAGCCAGTGCGAAATGGAGGTCATCTTAACAGAAATCGAGAAAAGTGATTATTTGGTGGTTTAAGTAGTGGCATGAGCAATAAACAAAAGTTGACGGAGTGGCACAGCGTGGCAGAGTCCGTTAAAAATGTTGGTTCCTAAATTCGCACAGTGGCCGAAATTAAAAAGAAGTGCTTGGACATTAAAGTTGATGTGAAAAAAAAAAGTGACTGCTCATTGTAAGAGTCTTAACAGCACAGGAGGAGGTAGCGGAATTCCCGGTCTCACAGCCTATGAGCAATGAGTCGCTGCAATGATTTTGGGCACACTTTTATTTTAGCCTGGGGGTAAGGGGGACTCTCATGTCAGCGCGGGTGAGTTTCTCTCATACCATACTTGTTTGAATTACTTGCATGTTGATAAATAACAAGTAGGGCACAGATGCGGTGTTACTTTTGTTTATTCAGTTTATTATTCTTATATGCTGTAAGACATGTTGCCAATGAATTAAAACATCTAAATGATACGCTGTGTGATATTAGCAACACATTAAAAGAATTAGTTACAAAATAAATGTGGTGTTTGGTTACCTGTTTTACATTCTTGCTATTACATTCAAACGAAGTTGTAACGCTGTTCCATTTGGCGGAAAATTTGCCATTTTAATTTTTATCATGCATGAAATGCTGATGTTCTTCACCTTCAAGGTCTTGCAAGTAGTCTCTCCAAAAAGGCACCACAATCTCTTCAGCCACTTGTCTGTTGCTTCCTTTTCTGACAGCCTGATGTAAAAGATGTCATCCATACCATCTGCAGTTAATGGAACTGGTGAATGACAGAACAGAGGTCTGAAGAGTTGAGGATGTCTCTGTACCATATCCAAAATGCCAAGAGTCTTAAGCCCATCTAGGAACTTAAGCGTGAACATTAAAAAACACACACACCTTGAATGGCCTCAATCATATGGATTAAAAAAGTCTGTAAACATCAAGTTTAAAATGCTGACCTCTCAAATGCCCCCTAACTCTGTGAGCCACTTGAAACATCAAGATATTTTGAACCAGCCGGTCTCCATCTTGTAAGCATGTCAGTGGCCTCAAGCAGCCTGCATTAGCCGGTCAAAAAATAGTCAATCAAAGGCTCCGTTGCCATGATGAAGTCTTCCAAAGTTTCACTCTTAGCCACCTAACATGCAAGACAAAAAATAAAAAAATAAATATACAAGCATTACAAATTTTACACATTTATTCACTATTTCATATGAGCGTACCCTTTTGACTTTCTCATATAATTCAACATTTGCAATATCCTCCATAATTGGATTTCCTGAGTCAGGGCCATTAACCAGACAGTTGAAGAGAGTCCGAGACAGGAAACCAGGAGCAGGGCCTCCGTGAACTAGGTTTACAGTAATCCCACAGCCAGCCACAAAGTATTTATTTTCTCTAAAAGCTGGTGAAAACAGAACATACCCAAATGTAGTTGCCAAAGGAATAGATTGTAAACCACATTTAACGTCAACACCAAACAAAAGCAGCCATTGAAACAGTCAAATTAAAATTTACCTGAACTATTGAGTGCCAGATTCTGCTGTTCCTCCCTGCCTTCAAACATTGGTGAACGAGGCAAAATGTCCATCAACAGTATCATGAACTTTACAATAATGCTATACTTTGGTTGGAATGATGCATGCTTGAAGTCCCTTGTCGCCCCGTTCAGTACATTTGACTTGTTTATTGTTAAATTTACATCTATGCATGTGATCAAATTGTGAGGAAAGCTCCTTCAGTAAATCCCGCACTGAGAAATGTCTTGAAGAATCAGTTCCAAGACTGAAATAAAGGAGACAAATATGAACTAAACACAGAGCTACACGCACAACTGAAAATATTGTATTGATTGATTGATTGGGGGCGGCATGGTGGTGCAGTGGTTAGCACTTTTGTCTCCCACCTCTAAGACCTGCGTTTGAATCTCCGCCTGGGTTACATATGTGTGGAGTTTGCCTGTTCTCCCTATGTCATCATGGGGTTTCCTCCGGGTGCTCCAGTTTCCTCCAACAGTCCAAAGACATGCTGAGGCTAATTGGAGTTACTTAATTGCCCATAGGAGTGCATGTGTGAGTGACAGGTGTGTGAATGTGCCCTGTGATGGGCTGGTCCCCCATCCTGGGTGTGGATCTGAGGGCCTGTACAAGTTGTACAAGTTTGTAGTCAAGATAAAATGTCTTTTTTTTTTAACACTTCTGACTCTCAAGGCTGGCCATGAGATTCCTCATCATCAAAAATATTTTTAGCACTTGATGGCAGAATTGTTAGATAGGCTTCAGATCCACCATCAGTTGTAGGAGGATGTGATGAGGACTGTGGATTTACTGTAGATGTGATGGTAACTGGATCAGACCTGGGTAGTGAAACTGGCACTGTGGTCTACGATGATTATGTCACTAAAGGTTTCCCCTTCAGGGGGAGTCTCATTCACTACAGCATTATGGATGTGAGCACATGGAATTGCCCTTGTTCTAGCCCTTGTGATAATTAGGTTGGGTAAAACCCCTTATGAGTCCGACATTTCATTTGTGCGCAATCATCCTCTGAATCTGAAGAGTCAAACTTCATAAAAAAAAAGAATAAAACAAATGAGTAGGTGACTAATCCACTATGAGCAATGATCCAAATCAGGAAAATAATGCAACCCTAAACAGCATACCAGAAGGGCTCTTGAAGGGCGAATATAGAGGGTTTTTGATCGGAACACCTTATGGATGATAAATCCATTGAGATTCTGTCTATCTTGTAGCTTTGGATGGACCAGTATGTTTCCACAGGGCATCAACAAATTGATGCTTATGAACAGATCAAGGTAAATAAATTGCAGAACACGATATTACAACTTTGCCCATAAACATTATGTTCATATACAGTCAGATTACTGCATTCTACTTAAAATAAATTACCATTTAAAGGGAATTATCAGGCGCAATTCCCATTACTGATGTGTAAATAGCTTCACACTTCTATTGTCAGTCACAACAATTCTAAAAGCTACTGTACAGCCACGACAGTAATTTTTCCACCTTAAGCACTGACTGAAATATGGCGCACGCACACAGTAGAGCTGGGTGGTATGACCAAAAAATTTTATCACGGTATTTCAAAATTATATCGGTTTCACGGTATATGATAGTATTTTTTTTTTGATCAAATGAATTACTGCATCTGACTGAACTTGCTTTTGCTTTTTCACCAGTGTTACTTGAAGATGTGGAAGCCGAGTTTCATGCTCCAAAACATGTTTTTGTCAAAACTATACTTTTCACAACATTTAAGCATTCAAACAGATATTTAGATTTAGTTAAGTTAGTTTAGTTAAGTATCCACCTAAATTGACCACCTTCTGGCCTGTCTGGGATGGTCCGTTTTACCTGTGAACGCCCAATAACCGCTCCGTAACCAGGCAGTGCACTGTTAGTTCTAGTCGCGTGTGGTTTGCTCACTTATGCCAAATTTTGGATTAAATTGAGAATAAATACAGGCATGATGCATGGTAAGGAGTTGCGTTTTTTCCGCCCTCTCTAATGTGGTTGTATCCACTCTGTCTGACTAAATGCTATAAATGTCCGTGCTGTGACATGAAGAGCTAACCGCTAAAGGCTAAACACATGCGGTATGAACCGGTATGCCGCCCAGCACTAACATACAGTACATATACTTTACTAATATTAAAAAACTTACCTCACATCGTTTGGGATTTTCTCTTTGAATGCATGTCTTATTTCCCGAAAAACGTTATTTTGATCCCAGGCTTTCTTAATTTCGAAATCATTTACAATGTGACCACTTTGGTGCAGTTTGCTGCGTGTCATGTGTTTGTCCTGTGCTGCGTTTCCCAAGACGGAAGGGCCAGAAGTACCAAATCTTTATTGAATGTTGTGTGAAGTGGCTGAGAACACCTAGAAAGGAATAACAACCATTCCTCGGTTATTATTTTGCTGCCCTAAAACTATTTGTTAAGACAACTCATCTCCTCAGTTAATTTAATATTACCATAAACTCTTTTCTCAACAAACTTATATGAATTTATGAATTTATATTTATATGAATTTATATTTATATGAATTTATAAAACTTATACGAATGTTTTAAAAAAATGTCTAACTCACTATTCCCTTCATAAAAAATAAAAACTTACGTAAACGATGCATTTTCAAGAAGGTAGATAAACATCATAAAATCCTTCTTACATATTTTAAATGGTAATGTTCAAAACAAAAAGAGTGGACATCCATTTAGACTTGTACTGTCATTGGGAAAATCGAAACCCTAGCAAAGGTAGCTAGCTGGAGTTTTTTTTTTTTTACACACACACACACACACACACACACACATACTGAAACATTAATAAAATTATTAAGATAAGCTCAAAGCTGACTAACATTAACTCTGCCACTCTTCGTCTTTTATAGAGTGATGCATCACTAATGCTTTGTAACCGCTACTGACTGTCTATCGTACCACAACACCGTAACTGAATTTTGCTGGCTAGTGAAGTTGAAAACAAATAGGAACCAATGACTTACCTTTTTCTGGGTTTTGGAGCCTAGCCGGAGAAGTACTGCTAGGTATGGTACCATGGTCAGGGTGAAGGCCTGCTTCCACTGACATGGCCATGAAATAGACAACGCATTTCGGCATCCACTGGCTGTCTCATGTCATGAATTACATTGCTCACTAACCTTAATGAGCCGTCCTCAGATGAATTTAACACATTCGGAATCAGCTGCATCACATTTGTAATTTGGCCTTCATTTGGACAGCCAGCCATAGAGAGACAGCAATGTTATACGCGGGAAAATGGTTTAAGCCAATCAGAAATGGTGAAAATAACTGCCAGTATTATAAGCCAATGAGAACCTGCGAAGACCAAACTCTCATTCACTATTAAAGTCTCTGACACTGTCAAAGTCTCTCACACATATTATCAAACCCATTCTCATGCACAAACTCTTTTTCACACACTACCACACTAACTCTCTGTCACATACTATCAAAGAAGTAGTACATAAGAGTGAATTTGATAGTATGTAAGAAAGATTTTGATAGTGAAAGAGAATTTGATGTGTGAGAGAGAGTTTGGCGATGTGTGTGAGAGGTTAGATAGTGAGTGAGAGAGAGTTTAATAGTGTGTGAGAGAGTGTAGTTGGGTATTTTTGACCTATACAGCCTCTCATATGTATGCATGAGCCATTCACCCCTGGCCACTTCATCCCCCCCCCCCTTTTATGGGGCTGACAGGGATGTATCTCGATCACATCTCACCGTTGCTTTTTTAATCAAATTACCATGCAAATGCGATTTGAATACATGGAAATGCAGCTATTTAGAATGCGAATAGCGATCTTCAGGTGAGAGCGGCACTACATGCCCCTGATGCGGGTAAAACAAAGAAAGGTGACATGGTTTACTGTTTTGCCAATTTAACCTAATTTTAAAAACTGTAATACTTCCGACAATGGACGTTTTGAAAAGAAGACAGAATACGGATTTAGTCAGCGTTTTTTTTTCATCTTTCTATAACAAGATTTCAGTGAGTTATACATGAGAAAGATACCGTTGACTCCAGAGGGTTAACAGTTGTGGTGTGCCCATATTAAACAGTTTGGAGAACACATCAGTCTTGTGCTGTATAAGGCTTATCATCTGCAAGCGCTGATCCTCTGTTTCAAAACAAGCAAGTTCAGGAGAGGAAAGATGTCCTGCTCAGTTTGTTTGGCATGTGCCTGGTCTGCAATTAGTCAAACATGATGTAGTTGGGTTTGAGGCTTCTGTGTGTCCTGCAGACATCCATGATGCTGAAAAGGTTTTTCAGATTTGCCTTCTTTCACTTTCTCTACAAGGAACACTTTGCACGTGCCAGGTTTTAGGCTTGATTTTTAATGGCTTTCTTAACAAACACAGCCATTATTTACATTTTCTAGAACCCAAACAACAACCAGGCCTTTAGGGAGCTTATAACATGGCAGACTTTCCAACAAGGCAGTGTAATCTTGCCCAGGGCCTCCCATATTGACACATCACATTGGCTTCTCTCCCAGCAGGAATGACCATTACTCTATCACTGGCATACCTCATGGGTCCCACCTTACTGAGATCGTCATCACAGCAAACCCTCTCCACTCATGCAAGTGCAGAATACCATTCAGGATGAGTGGACAAGTAATGCTCACCAAACTTGGATTTCAGTTAATCTTTTGATGCACGAATCACATTTGTTCCTATTAGTAAGTGAAAAGTTACCCTATATTCACAGACCGGTATGACAAACACAGGTACATCTTTATAAGTCTTCTCCAGAAATGATAGGGTAATGTGAAGAACACCCACCTGATGGCTTCCCGCACCCTCTATAAGAATTTGAAGATTTGGTTTGATAACAGAGTTTAGAGAGTCCATGCTAGAACTTGTCCATATTTGTTGTCACTTGCGAGCCAGTTTCAATAAGTCTATCCATTTACTATCACTTCACCCTCATTACTTGGGTCTACAAGTGGAGTATTTTTTTGCTGTAGATGATTGGATTTTAGGTTGGGGCTGCACGCCCTGCCCATAGGTGCCCCTACTACCATGGGCTCTAGGGATTTAATGGCTGGTCTACCTGGCTGCCACCCTGCATGTCAACCAATGGGGGCAAGACAGCCTGACATAGTCTGCCCATGTGTCCAGGCGCACCACAGTGGTAGCAGACAACATCAGCTTTGCTAGCCCTTTTAGAGGTAACAGGATGCCTCAATTTTGGCATGGCAGGTCCAGCATCCAGCTTAGACTCTAATGCCGCCAGCCTAGAAACCTGTTCCTCCTGGGTCAAAATCACCAATGCTGATAACTCTGTCAGTTCAGATCCTTGTTTGCTATATGGCTCGTTTGGCTTTTTGTTCACATCCTGTGTTTGCCACTTGCACCTGACTGAAGGTTTTCTTGGATCTTGGCTGGCAATGAGATTTTTTTGATTCTCCAGTCAAATGCCTGAGTTCCACCTGCAGTTCATAGAAACTCATCGTTCTAGGCTTCATGGGGGCAATATGCATAACTAAAACCAAACTGACCACTTGTACCCCTGGAGCCAAACATCAATTAACTTCTTACAGAATCCCTGGGAGTCCTGGCAAGACCACTCCAATGAATGTGTTCTCAGGTGATGTGCTTGACCAATTTAAAGTAGAAGTAATTAGACTACTACTGAAAAAACGAAGTTTGGAGTGACATCAGCTGGAAAAGATTGAAACTGAAACTGCCTTAACTAAAGTCATAAATGACATCATACTGGGAACTAATGCTAATGTTTCTGGACCTTAATGCAGCCTTTTGACACAGTTGACCTTTGTAATCTATTACTAAGACTTACATTTGATGTTGGGTTGTATGGAAAGGTGTTGAAGTGGTTTAAATCCTATTTGACCAATCAATATCAACATGATCAAGTGTCAAATAATTGTACTCTGCTGTGTATGTCACCAGTCAAATATGGAGTACCACAGGGATCAATTCTTGGTCCTTCATTGTTTTTCCTGTACATGCTGCCATTATGCAACATAATGAGAAAACATACCCTGTGTGCAGAATTATTAGGCAAGTACTATTCCTGGAGATAATTTTTAGCAAATGTTGGACAGACTTATAAAAATGAATTCAGAAGATTTCTTGTGCACCAATTAATTTTTTTAGAGAGAAAATGTTACATTTGACTTTCGTAAACAAAAATAAAAGAAAAAAAGCTTGACTATCAGTGTGCAGGTTTAATAGGCAATGAGAAACTAAGTGGATTTTGTTTCTTCACCATTACCAAAAATAATAAACAATTTTTGTCATTCAGTATATTTAAGCAGGGACGGATTATGGGTTGTGTGGGCCCCTGGGCAAAACGTTCGTGAGGGCCCCCCCCCCCATCACCACCACCACCACAACCACCACAATTCAAGGGCCCTTGGCAGCCAAACGCCCTCCCTATAGGGTCAGGGGCCCTTGTAGGCAGAGGATCAAAGAATGTAGGCCCTCTAAAATAGACAAACGAAAATACATTGTTGATAAGCGTTGCAAATTATTTTGGGCTAGGGGCCCCACGGGCCCCCTGCACCCCAAGGGCCCCTAGGCAGTGGCCCCGCTGGTCCGGTCCGTAATCCGTCCCTGTATTTAAGGAATAACAAGCTGTCAGTTATTCTATACAGCCCATTTCACCAAGTTTAATGTCCAGTATAGCCAACTTTCTTCTCAATGACCATCATGAGCTTGTTGCCCAATGAACCAATCAGGTTTTTGATTTTATCGTGTCCTATATTAGCTGAGCCAGCTATGGCCATCTCCAAGACGCTGCTCTGAGAAGGGTACTGCTTGCTAACTTGGTAAATCTCACACTTTGATAAGGCCCAGTATTTCTCAGTGGGGTTGAGTCAAGTGATGAAGGGGGGAAGGTTATAATTCAATCATATTTCAAGTCTTTCTAGGCCAATCTATGAAATACTTCGATGCATAGGGAGGGACATTATCCTGCAGGAAAATCATAACCTTTTATAAAGCTGCTGACTTGTGCTAGTGTTTGAAGAAAGTATCTTCTACAAATTGCCAGTAGACCTTGTGGTTAATTTTTACACCATCTGCAAGTCAGAAAAGTTTGACAAGTTCATCACTGATAATTGCAGCCCATGTAATTTCTCCTCTACCACCTTGTTAGTGCTTGAAAAGGATCTCCATCCACTGGCCCATCCATCTATTCCATCAAGAGTCACTTTTATCTCATCTGTCCCCAAAGCTTTTTATTCCATCACTCTTGAGACATGTCTGTGCCCATTCTTAATGTTATACCTTGCATGCCTTATTGAGTGGAGGTCACATTTCAGTGTTTATGACATTAGGACTGGGGTGGTTATTTTCTCTGAAGAATCCCCTTTCCGATTGTTTGGGGCATCAGGAAAAAACATTGTCCAGAGAAGATAAGGTGAGCACTACCATCAGTCCTGTGTCATGCCTACAGTAAAGCATCTTGAGACCATTCATGTGTGGAGTTTCTTCTCAGCCAAGGGAGTGGGCTCATTTACAATTTTGCCTAAGAACACAGCCAGGAATAAAGAATGGTACCAAAACATCCTCCGTGAGCCACTGCTACCAACCATCCAAGAACAGTTTGGTGATGAACAATGACTTTTCCAGCATGATGGAGCATTGTGCCATAAGGCAAAAGTGATAACTAAGCGGCTCAAGGAATAAAACATCAAAACGCCGCATACCTTAATCGAATTGAGAACTCCTCAAGAGGCAGGTGGACAAACAAAAACCCACAATTCTGACAAAGTTCAAACACTGATTATGCAACAATGGCCATCAGTCAGGATTTGGCACAGTAGTTCATTGACAGCATTGCGAATCGCAGAGGTCTTGAAAAAGAAGGACCAACACTGCAAATATTGACTCTGCATAAAGTTAATGTAGTTGTCAATAAAAGCCTTTGACACTTGTGAAATGCTTTTAATTATACTTCAGCATACCATAGAAACATATGTCAAAAAGATTTACAATCACAGAAGTAGTAAATGAAAACCAATACTTGTCATTCTCAAAAGTTTTGGCCACTACTGCAGTACAAAAACAAACCTTTATGCACCATTACGCTACCTGGTATCATCAGAAAAACCAGTCACGTCCTGTTGATTGTGATAGAGACAGCCAGTTCAGCATTACAATGTCAAACATTTGGGATGAAGCAATCTGAAGATTCAAGCATGCAACATATTCAGAAACCAGTGACATGTTGGTCTGATTCACTTATGAGTATGAAAATATGGGAACCTCAATTCAACTTTATCTATAGCTAATTTCTGCAATATATTAGGATATTTATATATTGAGTTATTGCATTATTAGAGCTATTTGTAATATTTTGTAATTTGTAATATTGTCATGCCCGGCTCATCCGCTCCTCCTGTGTGCCACGCTCCCTGATTACCCACGTGTTTTCTCCCGATTGTACCCAGCTGTGTCTAGTTAATTTGCTCAGTCCTGTGTATTTCAGTCCGTGTCTTACCTGAGTCCATTGTCTGTCATTGATGTTAGTTGGCGTTTCATGTCTCCTGCTCCCTGTTTATTTATTAAATCCCTGGTTTACCCCGACTTCCGCCTGTCCGCCTGCTTCCTGCCCGTTCGCCTCGCACGATTGCCGTTCCGTCCGGCTTTCAACGTGACAAATATATTGTATTATTCAATATTGGTATTTTAACTTGTTAATTACTTTCGTACTGCCACATAATTTCCTCAGGGATTAAAGTATTCTGATTTATGAGACTGGTGTTTTTGAAGAAGGAAATGTATTTAGTTTCTAACTCTACTAATGAACCACCTAAATGTGATCAATTTGATCAACAACTGCAAATGCCATGTATGGTGCTGGATGTGTGACATCATTGATATGCTTTGTTACTTTGAGCAGTTAAGCAACAATTGCTGGTGTTTGTCTCGAATTCAGTGGATTATGGAGCATACTTGAATTGTTGATGGTAATTATGTGCCAAACAGTAAAAATAACATAAAAAGCAAGTTATGATTATGGTTGAATCATAAATCACCCAAAATCATAAAATATGACCGATTTTCATTCATAGTTGTCAAGGAGGATGAGTACTTCCTGGTAGGAAAGATGGCTGCAGTATCACATGTGTCCATGCACTCATTTCCTGGCAAAAGATGTTGTACTGTATCTTGCAGGCCAGCCTTCATTCAAAGCAACAGTAAATGCTGTAACTGCCAAATAAAATAGGGAATACTTTGAAGGAAATAGGAAAAGCATATGACTGTGGCAGGGAAGGGTTTATTTTTAAATGTATTTACTTCCTTGATCACGTACACAGTGCAATAGCTACATTTACTGTTCTTTGTATAGAATGTAGAACTAAGCTAAGTATGTAATGGATTAGAAATTTAAGCAAGGAGATAACTGCATCAATGTATCAATTGAATGTACATGCCCCTCTTTTTTGTATTCTAGATTGAGTGCCGTTTCTATGCAAGCTGTATGAATGCACTGTAAGACACAGCAAAATGTTACAGACGACTAGTTGTGAGACATCTAGCAACTCTTGAAGAAAAGAGAACTGTGTTAGACTACCTCCAATAGAATATTATGGAATATTATAAAATATGCCATTTCTTCTCTGCATGCCACTAAAACATTATACACCTTAAACTTGCTACACTGAAAACATTGGGGCAGTTTGCAAACCCTACAGATTAGGTACAAAGTAATAAAACTCCTACATACATGTAAATGTATGTGTAAACTAATTCTGAATTGAAAATCTCACTCCAGCCAGCTAACTAAAGTTGGCCAATCTGTGAAGGCGTTCTGAGGTACTTGGCACCAAGAATAGCAACAGATCCTTTAACTCCTGTGAATTGCAAGGTGAAACTGCCAGATTGGACTTCTTGTTCCAACACATCCCCTAAATGTTCAATCAGATTCATTATAACACTTTCTCTACACCACAGGTGGTAAAAAAAAATTATTCCCAGTGTTTTCCTTTGATGTGCAACTTTATTATTACAGCTGCATGACAGCTGAAACTTGCTGGAACTTTTTAAACAAGTAATAAACATATTTTTTAGAGCTGTCATGATTACTCAAACTCGATTAAACTAAAAAGCATCAATTAAAAATTTCCTTCTTGATTACTCAATTATGCAATATGGCAGATAGATATGGCACATAACGGACGAAGGTGAAAATAAAGAGCGAAAACTATCAGTTGTCTGGGAGCACTTCACATTAAAAATGAATGCAGATGCAGTCATCAGTATTGCAAAACAGAACTTAAGTTTCACCACGGCAGGACTGTAATGCAAAAACATCTTATAGAAGACTTTCGAATTTGACAAACTTAATGTGAGGTTAGCCAAAGATATGTGCCATTTAGCACCTTGGAATAGCCTAGTCTTTTCACCATTTTGATTTTAAATCAGTCTGCTTAATTTACTTTCTAAAATCCCTCTATGTCAAAATATTAATAATCACTGTTAAATCAAAAATTAGCTCTGTCATTTAGTTGCATCGGTTTACGTAATATGGTACATATTAACATTTTTTTTTGTGAACATATTGTATTTTGAGTATGGCTGAACAATATTTGATGTTTTTGTGACATTTAAAAGTTCAAAATTAGCCATATAGCCAACAAAGTCTGTCAAACAGGTTGATGGTATTGCCATTGCTGTGAAAAGACACAAAGCAATGCTGACAATCACTTGCTTTTCCTCAACATTATCTCTATGAAATACAAAATACAGTGGAAGTCAAATGTCTTTTCGTGACCAGCTTCTTTCTTCCTCTTCGATCATTTTAATTTCTCATGAACATGCTTGCTCTCAAATACAAAAATAATTATGGTGTCAGAGAGCAAATGGAGAGCTCATGCAAAAGTGGTAAACTTTTGACTGATTTTTTAAAAACATATACTAGATTATTCTGAAAAGGAACCATCATTAGAATTACAAACCTTGCTAAAGGTGGCAGCGTCTGGCTCAGTGGGGTAAGCCTGTGTGCTCAGCATGTCTGTGGGTCCTTGAGCAAGACCCTTAACCCCTAGCTCCCTGGTCACCCCCACAGGTGGCTGCCCTTTCTGGACAGCTTACTCGACAAAGAGCAAGTTAACTGACCAAAAATGTTTTAACCCAACATATGGATGGTTTGAACCCAGCAGACTATTGTAGTCCCTGCAATGTGACAACTGCATATTAAACTAAAGTGGCATAGTAGTACAGCAAGTAAAACTGCTGCTGCACACAGCTGCTTTGTGTGTATGGAGTTCGTATATTCACCCTGTGTGGGCATAGCTTTTTGGTCTCCAGTTTCCTTAAACCATCCAGAAATATGCAATTTAAACGCCTGAAATTGACTGACCCTGCAATGGTTGGTTGGTTCCTGCCTTGTGCGAAATGCACTGTATCTATGATAAAATGATGTGATAAATATAATACAATTTAATGTATTGCAATGTAAAACGTAATGACCCAGTAAGAGGCCACTTCCATCAGAGAACATCACTAGCATGAATGGGACTTACAATAGCCTTAAATACAAACATAGCAAACAAAGCAATAAAAAAAAGGGGGGGGGGTTGCTGGCACTGGCAATATGGTATGGATTAGTACAGCATGTACTGCTGCTTAATATCAAATCGAGCTCATCATTAATTATCTATACCCACCCACAATTACAGTAATCCATGACTGCAATTGTGTTCGTTTCAAGTTTGTAATTTCCTTCATTCAAATAAGAAGTTACCATACCAACAACCATCAAAACGATAATTTACAACATATTGATTAAAAAAATACACTTTTATTATAACATGAAAGCCACAAAAAAGTAAACAGGTCAAAAATTCCTAGTCTGAGGGTGATGGACACTAATAGCAGTAGTGTATCCAGCTCAGTCTGGTGACCCTGCACTAACCAAAAACCATAGGTCTTGACAGTGACAATCAGCGCAAGCGATCCCAGCGCCAGATAGAGGCATCATCACACACGGCGATGAGAATGCTGCTGTCACGGCTGAAGCTGGTTTGGCGAATTGCTGAGGTGCATTTTGGGAGGGTAAGGGTGGTACACCTTTCGGGGAGGGAGAGAAAGGCTCATCTCAGATGGGGGAAGAGCTTGGTAGACATGCATAGGAATCTTTTGTAAGGAACTCCAAGAAAGTCTATTGTTTGAGCTTCAAAATCCTAAGGCAGTTGAAGATGCTTTTTTTTTTTAAAAAAAAAAAATGTTGTGTTATCCTCAAAGTAACTTGCATATAAATAGTCATGTTTCAGCCTGTCATAACTATTTCTATTAGATGATACATTGTCCCAAAAAGAGAAACAAACAATGTAATTGTCATTTTAGGATCATTTTATGCCACTGATATAATGGTAAAATAATAGCATAATAATGCAAGTACAGTAGTCCCCCTTTACCCGTGGGTGATACATCCCAAGACCCACCGCAAATACCCGAAACTGTAAATAGCAAACCATCCGCAGACCCCATATACAACATAACTTCTGTGTCCTTATGGTAATAAATTACGCACAGTAATACATTACTAACATTAAATAGTTATAAATTACAGTATCAGCCTGGCACTTCTGATTGATGAGGACGACCATCACACAAGCACAGCAGATACAGCAGGATGTGCTGTATAATGCACATCCTAAATTGCAGCCTTTGCAATTTGCTAATTGGGTCGTTTCAAATCATGATTTTGATTTCATGACGATAAATCGTTCAGCCCTATTTGAAGCTGTAGTTACTGAAACCGAATACATGGGAACTACTGTAAAGTGAGACCCTGTATCCGTAACTTATCATGGGTCAGAAAAAATTAAAAATTACATACAAATTTCATACTGTATGGCAAACAATTTGTTAATGTAACACGATGAAATCCATCAGCCTAGTCATGTGTAGTACATAACATCTCCCTTCGTCCTCATACCCACGCTTTCCTGTAGAACTCAGTCTGCTTAGTGTTCCTGCTAATAGTATTCACTGCTGTCACATCAGTGTTATAAAACATATAAAAAGCATGATTTTCACAAGTTCCGTCCTCTCGATACACATTTTTATTGTAGAATCTTGAGAATTAGGCTAAAACATCCAAAAGAGCGTAGAGCACAATAACGTATCTTTTTATTATTACTGAATTTAATGTTAGTAATGTCCTAATATGCATAATTTGTCAATTCCACTTTACGATATGTAGAATGAGGCTAAATCGTTTAAACTACCAAACTTTAAATATGTGACCCTCCAGCACAAAACCATACGGAAGTCGCATGGCCGTATTTTTATATATTTGAGGATTTTTTGTACTCTCATTTGATACCATAATTCTAATTTCTAATTTTTGACCCAAGTGTACAGTTTTGTGCTGGAGGGTCACATATATATATAATGCACAACTTGCTTAATGTCAGTAATGTCTTACTGTGCATAATATATCATTACCATAAATACACAGAGGTCCTGTTATGTATGGGCTCCACAAATGGTTCACTATCATACACTGTTTCAGCTATCTGCAGTCGGTCATGTATATGGGGGGGACAGTCATCGTTTTGATTTTTAATTCATTTTCTAAATTATGTATTTTTATACGAGTGGAGCCTCTGCAAAACTAGGTTTGCAGTACATTTCCAGTTAAGGAACGAATGACTGTCTATAACACAATGCCATTTTAGTGCCATTTTTAACAGAGCTTTAAGGGTGGTTCATACTTCTCTGCATGCATATAAGATGACATGTCTGCGCAAACATCTATGACACTCATTGTAGGCTTCCACAGACTAACATTTGTTCCACTTCAAATTTGGTGTCCACACAGCTCTGCACACACTGGGCATGATCGATTTGCTAGTGTGCACTTTAAATACCAACATGGATGCTTTTGACGAGTGTGGGGGGTAGTTTACAAACCCTATAGACTATTCACAAGGTAATAAAACTGTTACATACATGTAAATGCGCGTGTATGCAAGTGCAGACTCGAACTGAAAATCTCACGCCAGCCAGCTGACCAAAGCTGATAACCCTGTGAGCTGGCTTTTTGACTTTGGAAAACAGAGAAATGGACACAAACGTCACTGCTGTGGTACATGTGTAGGGATATTTGAATAATTTATATTACCATTATTATATATGTATTATATATCAGTGGCATAAAATGGTCTTAAAAGGACAATAATATTGTTTAGCACAATTGTCAAAATATCACCCAACAGAGGTAGTTATGACTAGCCTAGCAGTATACAATTACGATACACAAAATCTATAAAATTAGAACCTTTTCAGTATGTAAATTTATTATACAAACAAAAAGACAAAGGAATATAACTGACTTGGCCTTGTGTGGATCTTCCACTTCCAGGTCCCACACATACAACTTCCCCACCTGATTTCCCAAAGCCAACATCTGGAAGAGATCAAAAACTTATTTCATGTTACAACATTGGAATATGAGAAGTTGTGCATATGAAAATAACTGAAAAATACATTATGATGGGACAATATTGGATGCCCAAACCCTCATGTACCTTTTGCCAGAAATCCATGGAGAAGCGCATGTACCAGATGTCACATTGACTGTAATCAAAGCGGCCCAGGATGGTCACATTTGACTCATTGGGTTTTATACGGTCAATGTCATCCTCCATCTTCCCTGGCTTCCAGCACACAATGGCATTCTCACATGACTGGAGGGTAGAGAAAGGAGCGAAAACAATCAGCCATTTTAGCAGCTGCGGGGTGCACAAACCTGAAATTTCTATCCATCAATCTTCAAACTGCTTGCTGAGCCATGGGGGATTTTACACCTATGACTAGTAGCACTGGGCACAAGGCAGGGGTGTATGCCGAATGGAATGCCAGTCTAGTCCATTGCAGAACACACAAGTAAGGGTGACTGCATGTCCTTGGACCGCAGGAGAAAAACAGAGCATACAGCATCGTAAGAAACTACAAACTGTATACACAGAAGGGTTTCAAAATTCCCAACCATTAAGGTGTAAGGCAACAGTTACACCCACTGAATTACCATATCACCTAAGTCGTGCAATTATTATTTTAACCCTTGGGCTTCCCTATTCTCCATTTAATTATTCTGTATAAATGATGCAGTAATGCATCACAACACACCCCTGTAAAGTGCCATGGGGTGACATTTGTGAAAGATGCAAAAAAAATTGATTCATACAGCTAGAAATATAAATGTGCCCAAGTGATTAATAGCAGTTTGAGTGCAGCAGTCATCATTTATTGATTCATTTGACGTACTTCTCTTCAGAGCCCCCTAACTTGACAATCCATTAAAATTAAATTTTGTTGGTTGCTGCCCACTTCCATCCCTGGAAAAGAAATTTCCCAAATCTCTGGTCCATTCCAAATTCCATGTCACAATTTATTTTACCTGGCTTGTGTGTTTATTGTACATTTAATAAAATCCTTGTCAACTAAATTTCACTGCCTCATTAAGCTGTAATAGTGCATCATATATCACCGAAAAAAACGAATCAGTGAAAGATCTCTGAATCTGACCAGACACTGGGAATGCTCACAGTATGCAGTATGTTGTAAAATTTTCAATTACACTGTCCTGTGTCTTGAGTCTTACCTTGGATAGGATTAGATCTCCAAGCCAACGCACACAGTCCACATAATTGCGGTGTATGTCCCGTGTGGAGAAATCAGGGAAATGGATCTTCTGGGAGACAAAGGGCCTGTGGACAAAAATTTAGCACGGCATAGGAAAATATAATGTTGCTCTCATCCACCTTGAAACAATTTCACAAATATGACCCTGTCAAATCTTACCCACACCTCATTCAATAAAAAGAAAAAAAAGTGACCAGGTAGATTCACTTTTGCCATCCTAAACATCTGTTTTCAGGAGTTTTGACTCACCGGTTGGTCTTAGTGGGGTTATATTCATAGGATCCCCGAATGGCTTTTTGCATCCTCTCGGAGTTGATCCTCCACAACTTCAGAGAATGGTCCATCCCACATGACATAATTTTCTCCCCAAGGAGGTCAAAGTCCTGTCATAAAATCAAGCAATTACCCCTTTAACCTACTCACAAGAAAGTCAGACCACGTTACCCTACACAGAGGGGGACACAACCTTCTCCAAGCCCATCAAGACTGGCATTCAGAACCTTGTAACCTATGACACACCTCATCTTAATTCTTTACTCACTGCACTCAGCACTTCATCCCGATGACCCTCCACACCCCCAAATATAGCCACCAATGTGTCTGTCTGGATGTTCCACAGCCGCAGGGCATGATCTGGGGGACACAGGACCAGTGACAGACTCATCTGTACTTAAAAGCTTTTACATTCCACATTTCAGAAAATAAATTAAAAAAAATAAAATCCTTCAAGGTATATTTTTCTGTTTGCTGGAACAAAATGATGGATGGATACAAGTGATTATTCCTTTTTACCTTTGCTGACAGACAGGAGGAGGTTCGGATCTCGAGGATGAAACTTCAGCTCATTAATCGCATTCCCATGTCCCACATAGTGCTGCGGTGGCAGACAAAACAAAAGAAGCCACATAAATAACAGATTATATAATAAGAGCCATAACAGTAAGCAGGCAGGGATATGGCACCTAGTTCATAGGATTGAGGCAACAGACACACGCACCTTGATGCACTGCATGGTAATGTGATTGATGATTCGGATGATGCCTCGTGATCCAGCCACTGCAAGCAGAGGGTGGCTGGTGCTGGTGTCAAAGGTCCATGCACAGGTGTAGAAGTTCTCATCTGCCTGATTGGAACTAGTATAAAGGAAAACCAACCCATATCTAGCCCAAAAATCAGAACAACATAAAGAGACAGCAATTACACCAGAGCACAAAGAAAGACACAATTAAAGCATACCAGCACTAATAAAGAAGAAATTAATACCAGAACCAAAAGAAAATATTACAGCAATGGGAGAATTAACACGCAAGAGAAGGATACGTCTGCATCCACGTAAGACTGCAGGAGTCTGACCTCACCTTGGGAATGACATTCATACAGGGTCACCTGAGAGGAGCAGCACAGGTTTGCCTTAAACAGCTTGAGTGGGTGTGTTTTTGTGCATATAAGCAAGTGCAGGCATTCCTTACCCTATTACTTCCCACTGTGGCAAATACCAGGGGATCCCCCTCTTTGCTGTGCCAGTTAAACTGCACTCCAAACAAGGGCTGGCCATGATCCTCCTGATAATCACAGGACAAGGATCAATCACTACCTGACTATATTCCATCCACTACATCCAATCCAGCACCTCTAGGGCACTACAGGCCTACATCATGCTAATGACCGACAATAGGTTAAAGGGCATAAGCAGCCCAGAGCTCACCCTTAAACTGTTCACACACTTGAAGGAATATTTGCATTTCTTGGACTTCCACTTGCCCTTCCCCCAGCTCTTTCTGCCTGGGGCATTGGGTGTATTTGTGGGTGTGTCCGGCCGCTCCATGTTGGTCCCACTCTCAATGCTGATGGCATCATCCTTGGAAAGCCAGAAGGGGCTGGATTAGTGTTATCAAAATTTTGCAAATTCTAAAAGGTGCTGCAGTACATTTACATCAGTACTTTACAAATTCTTGTTAAATATTTATAGACTCTATGCATTGGTTTAAATCTGTCACCCAAATCCTGGAACCTTATACAGACACGAAAAAATAGTGTGTACAAACATTGCTTACATTCCCATGCGATCAATTAATGGTAGATCAGTTGGGAATTAGCAGTGGTTAAATCACTACTGGAATAATTAGTCAAATACATGTTTTTCCATACACTGCCAGAAAAATGGCTCCATGATGTAAAGAGCCTGGACAAAACCTGTGGGTGACAGAGTGCTATGACCAGGGTTGTCAACTTTGGTCATAAGGCTGAAGTGAAATTTTCAATTCGAGACAAGCCTGCACACACATTTACATGTATGCCAGTTTCATCACCTTGTAAATAGTCTGTAGGGTTGCAAACTACCCCAACAATGTTCATGTAGCTAATTTTAGTGTTAAGGCAATAATACAGATCTGCCATAGGATTTCTTGCACGAACGTTTCAATCACATAAAAAGCATAATAGTGTCAGTTAGCAAACCTGTATGGCTGCTTCATTAAACAACGGTTAAAGCTCATTTACCCTCCTGCTAGTTACTAATGACAGATCCATTTATGTGGCTCAGTAAAACCACCTCGAGAAGGGTAATTAATGCACAAATAGCAGTATTCATGAAAGATTTCTCAATTTTAGAGATGGTTGTTTGCGTTATATGTACAGAATAGTACCAGAAGGATCGAAAATTTATGCGCACAAAAATCGAATTTGCTGTTAAAAGTGAAAGACCTTGGCTATATAGGGGATATTTTTAAGTATATGAATTTAACGTAGCCACCATACGTAAACAAGTACAGGCAACGAATTAAATGCATTAGCGAATTCTGAATTCTTAACATTATGTTTTGCTGCCACAGACGAGTACTTCGCTTCTTTAATAAACGTTTTCGTACCTTATATTTTATACTGGTTAAAAGTTCAGACAAGCTGAACAAAGGCAAGCTCACCGGATGCTAGGCTAAGGACGCGCATCGTCTCTGTAGGCACATTCAAAATGTGCTTGTTTACTGAAAGTTTACCAATAAACTATCCAACGATCCTCTTAAACAGTGAATTCAAATATAACCATCGCAACGAGGATACTAGACTATGTGTTAAAGAATCAGTTCGGCTATAAGTGGGCCTCAGAATACAGAACACCGCTAGCTTGTTACCCTAATATTCGAACTAAATTTTTAAACAATGAAATGGGGAGAAAGTTCATGTCCGACATAATATGATAAATTACGGCCAGTGAAAATACTAGTGACGGCCGGATGATACTTACATTTTCATCCCCCGAGAGGTCGGGATTACTGTTCTCATCGCTACTGAGTTTTTGCTTTTTCGCCGGCATGTCGTTTCCCGCCTCGGCTTGGCTCTCAGACATGTTCCCCTTCATCTCCACTTCCTGGCCTTACCGGCGTGCGTCCGAGTTGCCGTAAAACATTTCCCTAGTTCGTCTTTGTACCGGTCGCGTAACACGATTTCCAACCCATTTCCAATAAGCCACACCTCTTGTTGTGATACCATCGGAAGGAGAGACACATGTTTACATCGTCATTGGCTGTACAAAACAAAACCCCTGATCCTGTCATCATGAACAGTCCGCTTTTATCAACATTTAAGCTCACTTCATAGTTACAGCATCCCAGTTACGGGTAATGGCACACAAATAATATTCTCAACAAAAATATTATCTCGTATTAATAGAACCAAATCGAATATGATAGAGGAACGTCAACACTACAGTTTCAGATGGTAAACCTATTAAATGTAATTACTATATAGTAAACATTTGGGGTAATGTTAACTGATAGGATATCCGACCTGCCGCTTCGCATAGACGTTAGCTCAGACTTCGGTACAGGTAGGCAGGTATGTCTAGTTTTTGAGACTGGCAGCCTGAAATATAACTATAAAATTCCCTATTATAAGGCTGTTATAAGGTCTACCGTTATTCGTGAAAGAAACAAAACGGAAGAAATAGACAAATTACCCAAGAAAATTTGTTACCACCAAGTTCGTAAATGTTACCAATAAATACGATTGCTAAACCGCAGCTGAACTTTCACCACAGAACTGGGCTTGTGCTGTTGTACTGGGTTGGAAATCGAGTACTGAGTGGTACCTCGTACCGCTGTTCATGCGCATTATTTTCGAGCAGGCGTGCACTACATTACATTTTCTGGCATTGGCCTATACGTTCATTCTGCCATTTTATGGCTAACCAACTAGAGTGGTCGCTTTATTGTTTAGTGAGAACTAGTGTTAATGATTCTGCTTATTTGAAAACGTGTGCTTTCTTTGGTTGTCATTTTAATTGTTCATTCTGCCATTTTTTGCTGCCTTGCCAGAATTTCCTACTGAAGCAGAAATTTTCAGTTACATCTGTCAGTTTTTGCTACGTTGCCAAAATTTCCTACTTATACTTCGGAATAGATATCTGTATAAGGATTTATGCTATCAAAATATTTTTTCTGTACTTCAGAGGGAGTAGCAGTTTTTTACACTTAGTTTTATGCTGCCAGAAACTGCTGCCTGTAGTTTTTATTGGGGTAGCAGTTTTTTACACATAATTCTATGCTAACAGAAACTGCTGCCTATAGTGTTTAATGGGGAAACAGTTTTTTACACATAGTTTTATGCTGCCAGAAACTGCTGCCTGTAGTTTTTAGTGGGGAAACAGTTTTTTTCACTTAGTTTTATGCTGCCAGAAACTGCTGCCTGTAGTTTTTAGTGGGGAAACGTTTTTTTTACACATAGTGTTATGCTGCCAGAAACTGCTGCCTAATGGGGTTTTTAGTGAACAGTTTTTATTGGGGTAGCAGTTTTTTTCACTTAGTTTTATGCTACCAGAAACTACTGCCTATAGTTTTTAGTGGGGTTGCAGTTTTTTACACTTAGTTTTATGCTGCCAGACACTGCTGCCTATAGCGTTTAATGGGGTAGCAGTTTTTTACACATAGTTTTATGCTGCCAGAAACTGCTGCCTGTAGTTTTTAGTGGGGAAACAGTTTTTTTACACATAGTGTTATGCTGCCAGAAACTGCTGCCTAATGGGGTTTTTAGTGAACAGTTTTTAGTGGGGTAGCAGTTTTTTTCACTTAGTTTTATGCTACCAGAAACTACTGTCTATAGTTTTTAGTGGGGTTGCAGTTTTTTACACTTAGTTTTATGCTGCCAGACACTGCTGCCTATAGTTTTTAGTGGGGAAACAGTTTATTACACTAAGTTACAGCCAGCAAGGGCGATGTCTACCGACGCGCTGGAGTGGGAGGACCCGCAGGCAATTGAGGAGCCGCAGCAGGGAAACCCGCAGGCGACCAACGAGGCGTCGGAGGCAGGACCGAAGCTGGGCGATGAGGCATCGGAGGGGGACCCGCAAGTGACCGCTGACCCAGAGCCATAGGACTCGCAGGTGCCCCCCGAGCCCCAGTCAAGCCAAGCGAGGGCGAGCCAAGGGGCAGGACGGGCGGGACCTTGGCCCTGCACTTGTGTCCTCTCCCCTTTTGGGATACAGAAAGGTGAGGTTTACGCCAGGATCGACCACGCCAGGGCGAGGATGGAGGAGTCATGAGAGAAGTCCCAGAGGTAGGAGGAAGGAGCGGTGGTCAAACTGTCTGGGACCTCCTCAGGGATTGGGACCAATGCTGGCGGGACTGAAGTCGGGTTGGGGACAGAGACATGGGCTATAGGGGCAGGAGTTACAGGAGTGGGTGGATCCACTGGCGGAGGCAGAGGGTCCTCGGGCGGAGCAGGGCCAGGCGGAGGCAGAGGTGCCTCAGGTGGAGCAGCACGCGGCGGAGGCAGAGGGGCCTCGGGAGGAGCTGCAGCTGGAGGCAGGCCGTAACAGACACCTTAGAAATTTTCCACAATTTCACTTAAAAATTATAATTATTAAAAAAAATCTATTTTTAATATTAACAAACTACACATTGCTGTTTCACTGACATTAAGAAATATTTTAAGCCATATAGCAAAAATTAAAATTTAGAAAATCTTTCAAAATGTGCCGCTTGCTTTTTTATAAACTTTTGTAAAGGTACTCCTTACATATGTAGAGTGCTAAGTTTCACTAGCTTTAGCTTTCTGGTCTCATGACAGACCTTAAATGAGCATTTCTATTAGCAATGTCTAGTCAACAATGCAACAACAATCTTCATGCACTTGCAGAAGTAACAGCTATGGCTAACCAAGATTGACACTTTACATCACATACTCGGTATTTGTTCCAATTGTCAAACAAACATTTGTCCATATATGCTTCTTCTTTGACATAAATTTCAGTATTGGAACAAATACAAATAGAAAACCAAATTTTTACTTTTAAAGCCTGTACAAAACCTGACGTTAAACACAACAACATAAGTAATTTTTTCTTTCTTACATCATCTGACAGCCACTCAGTCCCTTGCAGCGTGCAAAAAGAGTGGCCATACAGCTTATAAGGTCCCACAACTGCTTCGATCTGTCCATGGTCTTTTGAAGCACAGAACATGATTACTAAATGATTATAGAAAAATCAGTGTCTACTAAAACAACTCAAATGGGCCAATGGGCCAACATAAAATTGAACAGGGCCAGCGGGATAACATAAAATAATCAGAGTATACAACAGTGTTCCCCAATTCTGATGCTTAAAAGGGCCTTAAAGGAATAGGGAAATACTGCTGAAAGAATAAATAAGGAAGTTGAGTTGAGTTTATATAAGCTAGACACACCCCGTGATCATAAATGTTCCATGTTATATTTTTGGCTAGGTTATTTAACGTGTGTGGATGTAGAACCTTAGATGAAGGAATACCATAAAATAACTCATGCGTGAACCATAGGACATGCATGGTACCATTCAATAAAAATATTAAATATTATCCTATATGTCAGAATCGTGGGTTAAGCGGGTAAGTGCATGGGCAGGCAAGCGGGCAGGAAGCAGGCTAGGAGACAAAAGTCGGGGCAAACGGGGATTTAATAAGGAAACGGAGACCAGGAAACATCTACTCACAATACCTAACATCAATGACGGATGAAAACCAAGGCAAGACATGGACTGAAATAGATGAAACTGGGCGAAAATAATCGGACACAGCTGGGCAAGATCAGGGAAGCACACGTGGATAATCAGGGGGCGTGGCACACATGAGGATCGGACGAGCCGAGCATGACTCTACATATAACAAGCATACTGAATATCACAGCTGGCCGCGCATTGTGAGCAGAAGGCATCCTTTTGTTGTGTCCAAGCTTTAGATACTGAAAAATAGGTTGTGATTTATGCTGATTTCTCCAGCCCCTGTTGCTAACTTGTGACCAATAGGTTAGTACAGCAGGTGGATAACAAACTTGCCAATCCACCTTTATGTAAAGAACAAATTGGTGGAGTAGGCCAAAGTTGTTACAAGTAACCAACAGGTCAGAAGTAGAAATCTGAGTATGCAACCTTGTTCTTCACAGCTTCTCTTTTGATTGGATGGCATTTCTGGTGCAGGCTCTACAGCTTCTGTGGCTGTTGTTACCTTTTTTGAGTCTTCTATATGTTCTTCATGTTTTGTGGCATATGCAATAACAGATGGTCTTTTGGGGTTGTACTGTCATGAGGCTGTTGATCATTCTCTTCGGCCAAAGGTTGGTGACTCACAGCTAGTAGATCTGTTGAACTTTCTGAAATGTCAATGTCTGTGCTTCTTCTGTATTGTTATAGTCAGCTGTCCATCTGAGCAGGCAGGTAGCGAGCAATGACGAGGCTGACAGGTCAAAGTCCTGATATGGAGGTTTATTCAAGGACATGGGGAAGGCACAGAACAACGTGGCACAAATGTCAATGACCGATCTGGGGAACTGACTCAGACGCAGACTGATATACACAAGACAAGTCGAAAAGAACAGGAAACAGCTGGGCACAATCGGGGAAGCACACGTGGATGATGGGGGGGGAGTGGCACACACGAGGACTGGAAGCGAAGGTCATAACAGAACCCCTCCCCCCAAAGGCACGCACTCCAGGCATGTCCCAATGACAGCGGTGGAGAGGACGAGACCGGGAGCAAAGGACCTGGAAAACAAGAGCAAGACCATTAACGAGGGACCAAGAACAAAACAGACACACAGAACAGGCACAGGGGCAAAAGCCAAGACAACACCTGACAAAGGACGGGAAACGCGGAAAGAACGGGGGACAAAAGGGAGCCCGAGGGAGCCACAGCAGGCGATGGGTGGCAGCCGGAGGGGCCACAGGCGACTGGGAGGCCAGAGCAGGAGGGGACCTCAGAGGGGCTGAGGAGGTAGGGCGAGGGACAGGTGATGGGGATGAGGAGGGAGCCGGAGGGGACACCAGCAAAGGCAAGGAGGGTGCGGGAGCCGCAGCAGGTGACGGCGCAGCCACAGCAGACCATGGCGATGTCCACCAATGCACCGGAGTGGGGGGACCCGCAGCGGGGGAACCCGCAGACAACCAACGACGTGTCGGAGGCGGGACCGAGGCAGGGTGATGAGGCGTCGGAGGGCGGGCCAGGGAGCAGAGCGGGTGGGACCCTAGCCTTGCATATGTGTACTCTACCCTTCTGGGACACAGTATATAGGGGTATAGGCCAGGATCACCACACTGGGGCGAGGGAGGAGGAGTCATGAGGGAGGTCCCCGAGGAATCCCACTTGAGCTCCTCCTCCTCCAAGGAAGAAGAAGCGATGGTCGAAAAGGCCGGGACCTCCCCGGCGACATGGACTGAGGTCATGGGCACTAGGACAGGAGTCACTGGGGCAGTAGTCACAGGGGCTGGAGTCACAGAGGTAGCCACAGTAACTGCGGGCGGAGGAAGAGGGGCCTCCGGCGGAGCAGCAGCCAGAGGCGGGAACTCGGGCGGAGCCAAGACCTCTGGTGTGGGTGGTGCAGAAGGCGGAGGCAGAGCCTCAGGCGGAGGCGATGCCTCGGGCGGTGCAGCAGCTGCAGCAGGGAGCTCGGGCGGTGCAGGGAGCAAAGCAGTAGCTGGAGGTGGGGCCGTGGCAGGTGCCTCGGGTTCAGCAGGCACTGCCGACTCTGGGCCAGCAGGGGGCGTCGCAGGAACCACCGACTCTACACCAGCAGGGGGCACCGCAGTGGCCAGGACAGGCAGGACAGGCTGATCAGGCGCCAGCAGGACAGGCAGATCAAGTGCCGCGGGATAGGGTCCCAAACCACTCTGGCCCCTTTCAAAGTCAGTTGCGTTCCCTGGAAGGGGGAAGCTGTCCATGAAAGTAACTTGGAAGCAGTGGGGATGTCTGGAGTGATCTGGAAGTCCCCCCGATCACTGGCAGGGAGAGAGGCGGGGAAGAGAGAGGTGGCTCCCAGGAGGATGGTCGGGGCTACCTCTGGTCTCTCTGTCCGCTTCCTCCTCTTCTTCTTCTGGCTCGCGTCTGTGGTGGTAGGGTGTGCCGTTTCTGCAGAGACAGATGGCGGGTCTTCAGCCCCTGCTGTGAACGACGCAACTGGCTGCAGCCTCCTCTCTGTTACGCTCTCCACCGGCCGCCGGAGATTTTCATACACTTCTGTAAAGAGGTGCGTATTCCCAGGTGGGGACATCTCCTCTAGGTGGACATGCGGGTCATAACGTATGGCTTATGTTGAAAGGTGACATAAAGGTGACTTATGTTGTAATTTGTTTTTAGCGTAGACCCTTCTTGGTTTTTTAATGTAACCAGTTTGCCACACACCGTTTCAATTACATATGGACCGGAGAAATCTGGCTGAATTCTCCCTCCTTTTCGTCCACATTTCCTCATATTCAACAGAAGAACCTCATCACCGACACCATACATGACATCTTGGTACTTCATCTGAACCCTTTTGGCATATACTTCTTTCTGTTTATCCTGTGACTTTTTAATATTTTGTTCTGTTGCCTGTTTAAAAGCCTTCATTGTCTTGTCTTTGGCTTGTACAAAGTCTGTATACACAGACTCTCCAGGGAGAATGACAGTGGAAAGCTAGAATTTCAATTAATTGGGAATGGAATGCCATCAAAATGTAAATGCACAGTAAGATATTTTTGACATATTACAGTGAAATGCCAAAGTTAGGATTAAAAAGTGTCTTCTAAAATAGCAAGTGATAAATTTTGGAAGGACTCACTGGCATGTCAGCAGGAACCTCTGCAGGGAATACCGCCTCTCTGCCATACATTAAAAGAAAGGGAGAGTGTTTTGTGGTTGTGTGCATCTCCGGTCTCAAGGAGAACAGTGTGGCATCCAGATAAGTATCCCAGTCATTCTGCTGATTGTATCCCAGTCATTCTGCTGATTGAAGTTTCTTGAGGGCTCTAAAATAAAAATACTATCATTATAATCACATTTTTATGAAATATAAAAATCTAGGCAAAATAACATTAAGCATTACCGTTTTATGTTATCATTGGTCTTTTCATCGAGGCCATTAGTTTGGGGTGGTAGGCTGCTGTTACACTCCTCTTAATGCACAGCAGTTCACAAAGGGAATGGTTGATATTGAAGAATGAAGAAACAAAATTTTAGAGACTGCAGAGTAATCACAAAACCTTAAATTACTGGTTGTTATATATTTAACGGTACCTACTTCATTAACAAATTCTCTTCCCTGGTCGGAAAGAATTCTTTTGGGACAGCCATGTCTGTATATAATTGAACACAACTGTCTTGCAATTTCTGATGCTGTTTTTGTTTTTAAGGGGAAAGCCTCAACCCACTTTGAGAAGTAGTCAGTGGCTGTCAAAATGTACTGAAGGCCATCAGTGGTTTTTGGGAAAGGCCCTGTTAGATCAATTCCGATAAGCTCCCAGACATCACTGACCTATTAAGAGAAAGATCCTTTTTAATATGTGCAATACTAAATGTTACATACATAATATGTACAGTGGTCACTGTTACGATGGTCAAAGCGGCCCGAGGTGACATGTGGTTTGTGTTAGAGAATGGCCAGAAAAAACACAGGGCAGCTGTGGCACCTACACAAGGCACAAATAAGGAGCCACTACTCACCAGACTGACTTAAAGTTACTACTACTTAACAGCCATTATTAAATCACAGGAATTTGCATAATGACTGAGGGACAGGCTTGGGAGGATTCAGCTGCAGGAAGCTGTATTTACTGGCAAATTTAGGCATAAAATGAAAAGACATGACATTTACCTGAATACATTCTAGTGTCCGAACAGCAACCAAAGGCTTACCAACTTTTTGACACTTGATCTGTAAGATATTTACAATTAATATCAGCACAGATTAGAACTACATCATCTACAATTAAACATACCTAGGTTTCAATGTCAACTGACATGCCAAACCAGTAAAACCATGAAGATATATGTCGTGTTTTTCTTATGCCCAAGATGAATGAAATTCCATGAACACAGTCTTTGCTTCCTCTCTGGTTTTCACCACTCTTCTCTTCCCAAACCAGGGTTCTCCACCTATATTGCAATTTAAAAAAATGTTTAATACATACATTCATAATATACCGGAATCTTTTTTTTCCCTTAAGAATTACTAACCTTTCAGTATGAACTTGGAGGCAAATCTCCTTGTATTTTGCTTCTGTGCCTTACTATACCCTGCAGGGTATGCTTGTGAAGAGACAAAATTATAAACTTCATCCCACTTCTTTTCCATAGCTCTAAAAATAGACAGCAAAATTAGTGGTAGTTTTTTCTCTGGCGAGTGTTTACTTAAAATAATATGAAAAAAAACTACAAATATACTATTACTGTCACGATCTGGCGCGGGGAGAGCGGCGATCGTGCGAGGCGAACGGACAGGAAGTAGGCGGACAGGCAGAAGTCGGGGTAAATCAGGGGTTTAATAAACAGACTGGGAGCAGGAAACATGAAACGCCGACTTACATCAATGACAGACAAGGAAAACTGGGGAGACCAGGACTTAAATGCACAAGACTGATTGAAAGCAAACGGACACAGCTGGGTACAATCCGGGAAACACACGTGGGTAGGCAGGGGGCGTGGCACACAGGAGGAGCCGACGAGCAGGGCATGACAGAACCCCCCCCCAAAGGCGCGCTTCACCGGGCGCGCCAGGGAGGAGGCGACAGACGGGACATGGGAACTGGAGCAAAAAAACAGAACCATCAACGAGAGACAGGAAACAGGACCGAGGCACAAAACACAGCCAGGGACAAGACAAAGGACAAAACCTGACAGAGGGTCGGGAAAACAGAGAGACAGACCAGGAAGGGAGACACAGCGGGAACAGGAGGAACAAAGGGGCCAGGAGTGCAAGGCGGGGACACCGGGGCACAAGGAACAGAGACGGGCGGAACGAAAGGGCGAGCAGAAAACGAAGGGGCAGAGACAGGCGGGACAAAGGCAGGGGCGTAGGGAGACAAGGAGGGGGAACAAAGGGGAGCCCGAGGGAGCCGAAGCGGGCGACGGGAGGCAGCCAGAGGGGCCGCAGGCGGCCGGGAGGCCGGAGCCGGAGGGGACCTCGGAGGGGCAGAGGAGACAGGGCGAGGGACCCACGGAGGGGCCAGGGAGGGAGCAGGAGGGAGCACCAGGGAAGGGGACGAGGGAGCTGGAAGGGGCCAGGGCGAAGGCAAGGCGAGGGGGGGAGCTGCCGCAGGCGGCGACGTCCTCCGACAGGCCGAAGGTAGGGGCCCCGCAGGCGACCGAGGAGCCGCCGTCGGGGAACCCCCAGGCGACCGACCAGGCACCGGAGGGGGAAGCGAGGCAGGGCGACGAGGCATCGGAGAGGGACCCGCAGGCGACAGCCGACCCGGAGGGCCAGGACCCGCAGGCGCCAACCGAGCCCCAGCGCAGGCGAGGCAGGGCGAGCCAGGGGGCAGGGTGGGCGGGACCCCAGCCCTGCGTCTGTGTCCCCTTCCCCTGCGGGACACAGACAGGCCGACCCTAGGTCGGGGTCGACGCTGCCGGGGCGAGGGACAAGGGGTCGCAGGAGCGGGGCCAGGGACAGGAGCGCGGCCAGGGACAGGAGCGCGGCCAGGGACAGGAGCGCGGCCAGGGACAGGAGGTGGCTGCAGTGGGGGCGCCTGCCCTGGAGCTGCAGGTGGCTGCAGTGGGGGCGCCTGCCCTGGAGCTGCAGGTGGCTGCAGTGGGGGCGCCTGCCCTGGAGCTGCAGGTGGCTGCAGTGGGGGCGCCTGCCCGGGAGCTGCAGCAGGCGAAGGGGGCAGCGAAGGCGGCTGCGCAGGCGGCAATGGCGGCTGCACGGGAGCGGGGTCCGCCGGCAATGGCGGCTGCACGGGAGCGGGGTCCGCCGGCAATGGCGGCTGCACGGGAGCGGGCTGCGCAGGCAGCAGAGGCAGCGAAGGCGGCTGCGCAGGCAGCGGCGGCAGCGAAGGCGGCGGCGGCCGCACGGGAGCGGGGTCCGCCGGCAGCAACGGAGGGAGGTCCTCCGTACTGGCGATCGCCGGTCTCCTTCGTCTCCCTCGCTGGCGCCTGGCGGTGGCGGGAGGCGGCGCGACGTCCGTAAAAACGGACGGCGGAAGAAAGGCTTCCGGCTCCGGGTAAGGGTAGAGGAAGGGCTCCTCGTCCTCGTCCTCACTGGAGAGCCAGTACTTCCACGCGGGATCGGGGTCGCGTGTGGTCAGCCCCCGGGCTGGAGGTAGGGCGGGTACCTCCCTCTCGTCCTCCGTCGGGAGCCAAATCCTGGAGAGCGAGCAGGCGCCGAGACGGATCGTCCCCTGCGGGACTCTCCGTCTCCTCCGCTTCTTTTGTTGTGGGTTTGTCATTCTGCCACGATCTGGCGCGGGGAGAGCGGCGATCGTGCGAGGCGAACGGACAGGAAGTAGGCGGACAGGCAGAAGTCGGGGTAAATCAGGGGTTTAATAAACAGACTGGGAGCAGGAAACATGAAACGCCGACTTACATCAATGACAGACAAGGAAAACTGGGGAGACCAGGACTTAAATGCACAAGACTGATTGAAAGCAAACGGACACAGCTGGGTACAATCCGGGAAACACACGTGGGTAGGCAGGGGGCGTGGCACACAGGAGGAGCCGACGAGCAGGGCATGACAATTACCATTATCTCGTAAGATTAGCTGGTCAAGGAATGCTTCCTATAGCTTTATATTAACATTGTTACCCTGATAAGGTAAGTATGGCCATTTTGACATGATTCATATGATTTGTTGTTTAATATTGTAATCTATGTTCTAATGTTGTAACAGTTAATCGATTATAAACTATGTGTTGATTGTTAAAGGCGACATATGATTTAATCGACTCAATTAACAAATATTAATCCATATCACAATATGACGATACACCAAAACGCTGCAGAGAAAAATCTGTAAGAAAATCTCAGAAATCTAGAGACTCGCCTTAGTACAAACCGATATGTTACAGTAAACTTTATGTAGTTCAGTATACCTATGTTCCTACATTTTCAGAGTAAGCTATCTAGCTTTCAGAGCAATTTCTATCCAGAAATTGTTTTTGTTGTTAAAGTACAAATACAAGACAGTGTTTCTTGTGCAGACATGTGCTTTTGACACTTTTTTAAAAAACATCGTAAAGCACTTTTTTTGCAGTTTCTCCCCCAAAACATTCAGTTTTTTTAAACAAACAATTAAACATTTAAGTCCTTTTAAATTTAAATAAATTCCATTCAAACTAGCTTATTGTAAGTCTGTTACGCGGTAGTGAAAATGTATAAGTACGCGTAATAATGTTAATCATACAAATCATATGTTAACCATGTATTTGCAGTGATTCAATGACAATATGTCAATGTGTTAATCATTAATCAATGGAACACCCAAACATTAATAGTGATTCAATGTCATATGATCAATATCTATATACATATCTCAAGTAGAGTCTAGAAGCCGAGACAGATTCCGGTAAATTGAGCAAGATGGGTGGATTTTACCTTGCTACCAAGGTGAACCAATAGAACAGGAGAATTGTGTTTGTTATACATTTGAGCTCGGTTTGTTGGTGTTCTGTGACCAATCAGGACTTAGAAGTCCTTATAGGGAATTGGGGGTTATAGATTATCAACTATTGCTCTGTGTGCTCCGGGTGACTTGGTACCAAGTGCCAGAGTGTGAGGGGAGCGCTTTGCTGAATTGCTAGAATTAAAGAGATTTCCTTTACTCACCAAACTGAGAGGTCCAGACTTTTATTCTAAGTAACTCTCTGTGTTATCAGAGAGGTTGATTTAAAATTTTTCTACTACAACACCAGTCCACAAACTTCTGCAGAGCCTGACCATGGTTGTGTGAGGGGCCTGACAGTGTACTTCACCAAATGGCAGTTCGGCTGTGCGGTTCTGCAGTCATCCGTGTATAAGATGAAGAGCAGAGGAGTCAGCACGCATCCTTGGGACGACCCGGTCAAGGTATAGAGAAGGTCAGAGAGAATATTGTTTACCAGTACTCTCTGTGATCTGTTGGTCAGAAAGTCCAATATCCACAGGATTAACTGGTTGTCCAGTTGAAAGTTAGAGGAGAGTTTGGTATCCAGGATGTGGGGTTGCAGAGTGTTGAAAGCTGAGGAGAAGTCAGCAAACAAGAGTCTAACTGATGAGTCTAACTGAGGCTGCTCCAAATGTGTATGCATGGTGTCTATAATGAATGGTTTTGCGTCGGGTCCATTTGGGAGTTAGTGGTTCTGATGATGTGGTGTTTTACAACCCTCTCCATGGCTTTCATCACTAGTGAGGTGAGAGCCACGGGCTGAAGATCATTCAGAGCTTTGGTTGTACTTTTTTTGGGAATGGGGATAACTATGTTTCCAGAAGCGGGGTACTATGCCGCTGTCCATAGAGCTCTGGAACAAGGTCTGGAATACACCACCTAGTTGCTGAGCACAGTGAGACTCGGCTGCAGATGTGGTCTGGACCGGGTGCGCTCCTCTCTCTAATCCTCTTAAGGGCATTCACTACGTCCAGAGTGTTGAAGATGAATGCAGAGTTGTCTGATTTAAGCGATGATCTTAAACTCTGGAGCTGAGTGGAGTTGTCTGACTCAAACCTGGTGTAAAAGGAGTTTCATCAGAGAGGGATGTGGCGGTACTGCCCTCCACATGGATGATTCTGGGACTGGAGGCAGCAGTGTTCGCAGAAGCTATGGCTTTCAGTCATTGCCAAGCAGAGCGGAGGTTCCCCTCTGAAAAATTCTTCTCCACTTTGTTTTTATACTTCAGGTTTGCTGTTTTAATTGCTTGCTTAACTTCTCTGTTGATTTCCTTCTTGCCTGAATCAGAGCCAGTAAAGAAAATCCTTTTCTTTTTGTTTAGTATATCCTTAAGCTCTTTGGTGATCCAAGGTTTATTGTTGGGAAAGATAGTGACTGTTTTTGATGGGATGATGTTGTCAACACAGAAGGCGATTTATGATAAGACTGTGTCTGCCTGATTGTGTATATTGTTGGAGGAAAGGAGATTGTCCCAGTCTGTAGATTCAAAACATTCTTGTAGGGTTTGGATGCTTTCTGCAGTCCACTGTTTGATGTTTTTAACATCCTTCTTTGCCCATTTGATGATCGGTGTGTATGCTGGGGCGAGCAGGATTGTATGATGATCAGCTGAGCTGAGAGGGGGGAGGAGAAGAGATCTGTATGCATCCTGGACAGAACCATAGCATTTGTCTAGAATGTTCCCCATGCGGGTGGTGCATGTGACATACTGCTGGAATCTTTTGAGGGACTTGTCGAGAGAACAGTAATTGAAATTTGGGGGAGT
Source organism: Brienomyrus brachyistius (assembly GCF_023856365.1). Classification (NCBI taxonomy): domain Eukaryota; kingdom Metazoa; phylum Chordata; class Actinopteri; order Osteoglossiformes; family Mormyridae; genus Brienomyrus; species Brienomyrus brachyistius. The sequence continues at coordinate 1,754,512 of NC_064548.1, forward strand.
CCGGTGATAACTGTTCAAATTTATTTAGAGTGTTAACGATGTTCTCCGTAGCAGTGGCGGCGTTGGCTTTGGGGTGGATGTAGATCAGAATGAGGTAAAGTTGTGGAAATTCTCTGGGGAGTTAGAAAGAGCGGAGGGAGACAGCCAGAAGCTCGATGCGACATCCCCCGATGCGCCGGAGTGGGGGGGCCCGCAGGCGACGGAGGAGCCGCAGCGGGGGAACCCACAGGTGACCAACGAGGCGTCAGAGGTGGGACCGAAGCAGGGACCCACAGGTGACTGCCGACCTGGAGCCTCAGGACCCGGCGCCCCCCGAGCCCTAGCCAAAGCGAGCAAGGGCAAGCCAGGGGACAGGGCAGGTGGGACCCTAGCCCTGCGTCTGTGTCCTCTCCCCTTCCGGGACACAGGCATGCGGGGTTCAGGCCGGGATTGGGACGAGGGAAGAGGAGTCATCAGGGAGGTCCCCGAGGGATCCCATTCGAGCTCCTCCTCCTCCAGTGAGCGCACAAGTGGGCGTTGCCCCTTTGAAAGCCCACAGGATCCGTTGGATAGCGTCAAACACGGCTCTGACCCCTTTAAGAGCCAGGCGCGTTCCCTGGATGGGGGAAGCCACCAGCGAAGGCAGCTTAGCAGCTGTGGTGATGTCAGGGGTGATCGGGGATTTCCCCAGGTCACCTGCAGCGAGAGAAGCAGGGAAGAGAGAAGCGGCTCCCAGAAAGACGGTCGTCGGGGCTTCTGCTGACTTTCTCCTCTTCTTCCTCCGGCTCGCGGTGGTGGAGGGAGGCTGCGCCATATCCGACGGGATGGACGGCGGGGGGAAAACCTCTGCGACGCGCGGAGCGACCAGCTCGAACCTCCACTCCATCACGCGCTGGATCAACCGCTGGAGGTTGGCGTGCACTTTTCCTAGTAGGTGCACACCCTCGGGTGCACGCCCACATCTTGATGTGCACGCCCACATCTTCACCAGGGGATCGTCACTTTTGCTGGCCAAATCCAGCGCTACAAGGGTCCTCCTGGACTTCGAGCTGGTTTAGCCAGTATATCACCTCTTGCAGCAGACCGAGACGCCGATTCTCGGTCTGCTGCGGTGCTTCTTCTTTTAGGTCCGTCATTCTGTTATGACTCGCAGGTTGGACGGGCAAACAGGCAGACAGGAAGAGGGGAAGGATGACACAACTCTGTGTGATTTTCCTTTTCATATCTCTGTAATGATATCGAGCCTCTTTTGGAGGGACATGACACGATGCTTCCCTTTTGAAGCCATGGATTTTGCACAGTGTTATGCGCCACTGTAAGTTCAGCTCCACCCACAGCCTTGTCCTCTAGCTCACCCTGCATTTGACATTCATTCCGCCTCCACGTGCAGACTCCGCCCATGACTCTATGTGACACTTATTGATTGTTGCTGTTGGGTTGCTTTTCTTTGATGGATATTACTGTGTATGATTTGTTTGGTTTATTGGATTTTTGATTTTGGACATTGACGCTTTCATCGCTGTGTGTGCTCTGTCTGTGTGTCAGGTGCATAGGGAGTGACTGCCATTTTTGTTTTCCGAGCTTATGTCGTATGCTGTTATTTGGATAGGGAGTAAGGTGTAGAATTTGTTGTTGTGTTTTTGTTTTCTCTGCACTTAGCTAGGTTAACTTTGGGTATCTTTCGAAAGCTGGGTTTTGTTTGTTTTCGCTATATAGTCATTCCTGAGTCCTGCACCAGGTTTATTTGTTGTGTCCGTAGCATGAAATATATAAAAAATACCCCTTTGTCCACGTGTGATCCCTTGTCCATCACACCCTGTCTTTCCCTTACTCAATGTCCCTTTCCCTTTCACTCTGTTATGCCCCAACCCTAGAATGGGGCTCATAACAATAGCTGCTGGTTGTGTAAAAGTAATTTGCACATGCGCGTGCCTAGAGCTGCCCAGTAGAGGAAGGTCCCCATATATTGGAGGTCTGGATACGGGAGGTTTCACTGTACTGTGTTAACCCTTTGAACCCTATCCATTTTTGAGCATTTTTCTATCTTTTTGATTTTGGCTTATTATATTGTATGTACATGAATTTTATGTTTTTGATTTCTGGGCAATCTGGGCTACGCAGATGTATCATAAATTGACATGTAAATGCTGACACAGTCTTTATCACACTTCTTATGAGGAAAAACTACTTGTACCTATTGAAATCTCTCAATTTTTTGTCTCATCTAATATAAAAATTTGCAGCCACTACAAATATAATCTTTTACATGTTGAGATTAGAGTGTCTATGATGTGGGAGTGCAGAGGTTTCACTGGAGACCTTTCTATGGCTTAGTAGTCTGAAGGAATACATGATTAGGGCCAGGCAGAAATGAATATCTTTGATTTTCCATCAATTTCTGATAAACAGCCATGCATGGTTTTATATTTGTTTTTTAATTTATTACTTTCTAACATTTTGTGACAGAAGCACAGGATGGACACTGTCACAGATCGAGTTCAGGTAAGCGGTTTTATTGCAAGATGAGCCGTAAGAAAATAACCAGCATGGAATAAGGCTGTCAATAAAACTCTGCAGACCCAGAGACAGGAAAGGTGGCTGAAGGCACGACACAGGGAGACGGGTGATCAGTGTCAGAGTCCAGAGGGGGGAGGCAGAAATCAGAGTTGGTGAGCCGGGCATGGGTCGGGCGATCGGGGACGGTGTCCAGAAGGAGAAGAATTGTAGATCGGTGTCGATAGTAAAAAGGGGGCAGGTACTGTAAGGCTCGGGGTCTGGAACACGAAGCAGAGGTCGGTACACGGGAAAATCGATAACAGGAGAAACGCTCAAACTCTGTGCACACCATGAGATCTCATACAGATCAGAAAGCCGAGTTGCCAGATATAGCGCACCAACACAAGGGAAAACTAGGAACAGCTGGGAGAGGAGTGTCTGAGACCAGAGTAACCAGTAAAACTAGACAAACTGGACAACAGGGCGCGAAGCCTTGGGGAAGCCCTATCGGTCGGAATCCCCGGGGGCAGGGGTATGGCTGAGATGGCGATGGGGATTCTCGAGCGTGATCCATGACACATCTAAAAGAAATTGAAATAGAACAGCATTGTTTACTTTATGATCCACTGGATAAACAGATGGTTTTAAAGTCTAATTCTGAATGTTTATCGCTATCATTTTTTCACCAATGCACAGTATGATTGGTAAAGTGTAATTTTAGAAGGAATCTTTGAGTTGGCATTTTAGCCTCAAACAACAAACTAACGCTGTAGTATGTCTTTGTGTTTGCAGTACATGTATAAGGTGTTCCAGTTACACTATGGGCACGTTCTATTTCATCTGTTTTGAGAGAACTTTACATTAAATATACATATACAAACTTTCGTGAATAAATTTTGTGAAAATATCCAGCAATTGTCTTCCTAATAAATAGAATGCTGCATTTTGTTGTTACCTGTGGTAGAATTTCAGTCGATTTTTGAGTCTTTGTTATCCCCTTAGGCCTATTTATAGGAGCATGCACCAATTACAGTGCATTGCTGCACCCACTACATGACAAATCCAGTGTTGTATAGTAACGAAGTAATAATACTTCACTACTGTACTCAAGTATGTTTTGGGAGTATCCATACTTTACTTGAGTTTTTTTATTTTGTCAACTTTCACTTTTACTTCACTACATTTCCTAATTTAATTGCATACTTTTACTCCGATACATTTTCAGCACGGAGTGTCGTTACTCGTTACAAAAATCAAATTATATTTGGTGTTTTCTCTGCTGCTCTTAGTTTAGGTGACCGTAACAAAAGCTTGAGGAAGCTGACTTGTCATTGTTCTATGAATCACATGACGTGATGTGCACACACATCACTCCTCACTCAACCTGTCAGTTATCTGTTGATATGAGCACTGAGCAGCCATCCCACAAGCAGTCATGGAGGAAGAAATAGTGGAAGCAGCATCGGCTACAAATGACGGAGAAGAAGATGAGCAGCACCCTGGCCATAATTAAACACAAAGTTTTCTTACGTGGGCAGGAAAGATTCGTCCTATCAGATGAAATGCCTCTTCTGCCTGCTTACAGACATCGAAATTTTGGCTTTTAAAAACTCCCTGTCCAATCTAAAGAAGCACATTGAGGAAAGCTAAATTAATGGCAAACACCAGTGAATTAACTTCAGTTATCACGATTGGCCTGGATAAAAGCTTGGGGTGAGCTTTGTGTCTGATGTTAGGTGAACGTTTTCTTCTCTTTGTGATAGGCTGGTTAGGGTATTTGAATCACTAATATTAACTTGGACTTTTGAACAATGAACATTGAAATAGTTATTTAAGCTGTAAACCAGGGTTTTGTGACTGAGATAATGAATCCCATGCTGGTAATAGGAAAAACAATGACTTGTGTTTTCAGAAATGGCTTTAAAATACATTAACATTAACCTGTACTTTTTTAACAATAGCCTACTCCTGTTTAGGTTTTTAAAGCCTCCTGTTTTTGAAGTGTGTGATGTAGGCAAAATATTTATTTTCCATGCTTTAAAATGCTGAGTAAACATTTTAATATTAAAAGTTTAGACAGCGTTCTGTTGTTATTTATGTTTACTTGTACTTTCATTACTCAAGTACAGTTAGTTATAGATTACTTGTAATACATATACAAGTATAGTGAATACTAGATACTTTAAGACTTTTACTTGAGTGGAATTCTAGTTGGTGACGAACTTTTATCAAAGTACATTTTTGGGAGGGTATCTGTACTTATACTTAAGTCTGACTTTCGGGCACTTTATACAAGACTGGACAAACCACCTCAGAGATGAGAATCTGAGTACAGCCATGTGGCGGGCAATACCTCAGCACCACACTAGTCCAAATGGACCAGCGTGATTTTTTTCCCCAGTGGCTGGAGTGCCAATTCTGCCGTCAACCCCCAAGTTTTTCCGTTGTAAGTTGGAGGACCTCCTTATAGGGCTGGATGTAGATTAATGTCATACCCAGAACAAAGCAATTGCAGGTTAAGGGCCTTGCTCAAGAGCCCAATGGAGTAGAATCATTCCAGGCATCCACAGGATTTGAACCAGCAATCTTCTGATTACTGGCATAGATCCCTATCCTCAGAGCCACAACTTCACCCTGCCAGTGTCAGGGTGTGTGAGCGGCCCAAGGCGCCTGACTCAAGGTTTAACGCCCTAGAAATGGGTGTTCTGGTCTCCTGCTGGAAGTGTGGGTTCATATACCATTTCAGACACAACTATTTACAGGTTTATAATAAATAAAAAAAAATCCCCAAAACGGTTGTGTGTGGATCATTGTGGAAATGAAAATGCACTTTATTTTCCATATAATGTGAGTATCCATTTTTTCTGTTTGTTACACCTACCCAAAGTTGCGAGCCTGAGATTAATGAGTGTGAAAATCAACGCAGTTGATTTAACAAACAGATAAATATTAAGCTATTGTGATAAATATTAAGGCATTTTGATGAGTAGTCTTGACTGGTCTTGAAATAAAACCTGTAGTCCTCTATGTCCGACACTAAGTAAAAATAAAATTGATTCGGAGATGAGACCAAGACTGCAAAAGAAGTCCTGTCTCAAGTAGCACTAACGTGCCTACAAAGTTTAGAAAAGATTGGACAAATAATTTTTTATCATGCTGACAAAATTACATATATGAGCCGGCTTTCTCTTTGATATTGCTCTGCAGTGCTGCTTCAGTTTTGGCGCAGTTTGTGTCAACATTTTATCAGGTGCATTTCCTTACAATATGTCTGCAAAGGTCAAAAAAGAGCAATGAAATACTTTTTGAGTTATCACATTAATAGGATCAAATGTCTAAGCTAGCCTTCTCTTTGCTATCAATTTTGGGGAAATCTGTCTCATGATATGATCATGTTCAGATTTGCACTCCTACAATATGCCTGCAATATTTCAAAAAGATTTATAAACGTCTTTTACAGTTATAGTGTTCATAAGTTCAAGTGTCTTCTATAGCTGCTGTTTCCTTCCTTTGCTGGAACACAGCACTTTTGCTTAATTTTTGGGGCAATTTGTTTGAAATTTGAAACAGATTTTTACCCATAACATGTTTTTATGGAGTAGTAATAATATACTTTCAAAACAATACATTTTGACGTTTTGACTTTCACATTCACAAACTTCATCTTGACTTTCACATGTGTGCAAACTTCATCTGCTTTCATTATTCCCATTGGTGCCACTAAGCAGCATTGCTTCAATTTTGTCTCAAAATGTAATACCTTCCAGTACAGCACCCATTCAGTACTTTGGCAAAGTTTGAGATCAAATGATCGATAGAAGCCTTTTTGAGTTATCTTAATGGTATTAACTCTGCCTTTTATTTGCTATCAATATGCAACACTTATTCAATTATTGGTACAAACTGGCTCAAAATATAATCATTTCTATTTTGTCCCCCATAAAATACCTCTGCAAAATCTGAAATAGATCCACCAAATGGTTTTTGGGTTATTGGTTTAACCTGCAAAGAATCTGCAGTGTCAGCAGACTGATCCCAAAACCAGATATATTCCCTGAAGTCCGTTATTGTTTTCTATTGTTTACCAATTGGAATTATCCATTCTGGTAAGACTGGGATTGCTGCAAAAATAAATATTGAATCTACAGTGCACCGCTGAATACTGCATCATTTTTCTCAGAGTGCTTGGCTGTCAGATGTTGGGCCCTCTTTATAGCATACGATCAGTGCTTTATCAGAGTCCATGGGTTCATGGCTCATGCTACCTACCTGTGCAAGGCAAGAAACTCAAGCTATAAAACAAAACCAGATTTGACTTGTTCTGACACCATCGATAGAGAGGCCAAAGTTCTTTAAGGAGTAGCACTGTGCTTACTGGTGAACACCCAGAACATCATGATAAAATGCTCTGGGCCATTAGCCGTGCTGCATGAACTTCTGATATATTAGTGATGCTGTGTCAACCTCTGATCTGTTAGCTTGCTGTATGAACGACACTGTCACAGCCATTTCTCACTTGTACAACCTATTGACTGTGCACTTCTGTCAGCTGAGGTCATGGCAGGTAAATACAGTCAGTGACAAAAAGCACCCAGATGGAGTGGTGGAAATGAAATGAATCCACACCTAGTGAAATGTCATGTAACTATATCACAAGGATTATGATATCATATCAAATGGACAACAGAGTTAGCAGTATGGGCACACTGCTGGTTCTATGTGTGTGGGTGCCCTCACGTGTCCGTTGGTTCCAACATTGGGCTACAGTGTCATCTGCATGCCCCACATGCTGGGCAATTGCAGGATATAACCAGCCAACCTCATGCAAACCCACAATGCGACCGTCAAGTGCTGGTATTGTTGTCTAAAGTGTCTATGAGGCATATATCTGGTGACTAAACGTGCCAGCTCAAATCGCTTACATACCTATCGCTGGAATGCACATGTACGAAATTACATCCAAATCAGACCATTACTTCTGGGTGCTTAACCTTTTTTGTCACTGAGTATATTTGAATTATTTATGCATATTTTTGAATATTTATTTATTTATTGGATTTATTGAACAAGGACAGCACAAAAGACAATGTTACATGTAAAAAACAATGCAACTGTTGTTTTGTACAGAGGTCTTCTAGCCAGAGGCTAATTTGCAAATCTAGGCCTTGGTTGGACTTTTAAAGACAGACAATAACAGTAACTATTGATTCACACAGACACGCACATACACACACACACTCAAGAAATTAATGTAAATTAATTAATATAACTACTATAAAACATCAGTGCTCACAGGTTTGTTTTCATTTCAGCCATTTTTTCACCTGGGACCTAAAGACCCTGACAGTTGGTAACAGTTTTATTGCTGTTAGTAACTTATTCCAAATCTAAGGTCCTCTAAATGAGAATGAGGTTTGACCAAATGATGTTTTGTATTTTGCTGGTTTACAGTCTCCATTAGCTGCTCCTCTTGTTGGGGCTCCTGTGCTGCTAGCCTTTACAATCATTCTGCTCACCAACTCTGGGACAAGGCCATTGAGGCATTTAAATGTCAGTTTTATAAAAAAGAAATTTATTAAATTAAATATAATGTTTTTATATTTACTAGCAAATATTATTGTCCAGTGTTTAAAATTGTAAGATATGAATGTACAGTTCTGTAAAAAAATTGAGACAACTCTATATTTTTTTTTATTTCCCTTTTTAAATTCTGGCTTAATCCTGGTTCTGCTGGCAGAAGGCTACACTGAGAGACAGGCCCAAAGTTTCTAAGATAACAGTGCAGAAGAACAAGGTGAAGCAGGAGACACTGGCAATCACCAAAAACCAGCCAGGTGGAGGGCAGAAGCAACTTTATCAGCATAAAAATGCATTAGCTATGGTGGTCCACCTCAAACCTTTTAGCAAAGACACCTGTATGTTTCATTGGGCTAAGTATTTCCAATTGATGCTCGTTTTGTTATCAGCAACCTGCTCCCTGAACCCAGGAGCTAATTGCCTTCTATTTCATGTCAAATGCAACTTTCTCCCTATTTTAACTTCTGCCTAGACAACCAAATGATCACAATATTCATAAGGTGAAACTTACACACACATGCACCAACAAGCTCAAACACACACAGTGGACCCAAAGATCACACACTTTCCCACAAAACAGACAGTGTGTATGTAAGCACATACAAATAGCTGCATTTAAGCTACTAAATGCATGCAATGGTGTGTGAGTGTGCCCTGTGATGGGCTGGCCCCCATGTCCTGGGTTGTTCCCTGCCTCGTGCCGATTGCTTCTAGGATAGGCTCCGGAACCCCCGCAACCCAGTAGGATAAGTCGTTTGGAAAATGGATGGTTAAATGCAGAAAGCAGTGTGACTGTTTACATAGCATGTAAAATCATGCATCGAAATGCTGACTGGGATCTCCAATAGGAAATCTTAAGCCTGCCCTACAGCTATCCCTGCAGTTCTTTTATCATCCAAGGAGTGAGAACACACAGATAAGAAGGTTGATCATTAACAAGCAACTGGCCCTTTGCAGCCTTATCAGTGCCCTCCTCAGTGTTATTAATGGCAACAAGGTCACCCAAAGGAGTGCAGTCTTCCCAGACATATGAGAGGAAATCAGCCAGCCTGATCTAAAGCAGACACTGGGAGGTAAGTGGGGTCCCATTTTATTCACTGAGGCAGTTTCGGTCCTTTGCCTTTCCTCAGTGAAAGCTCGTCTTCACTCTGAGATGCGTTTGGTGCCATTGCAGTTTATTTAACAGCACTACCTGCTGTCCTTTTAGTCAGTTAGTCTGCCTCAGGGAGTCTCGCATTGTTGTTAGTTGGTTGGTTAAATGATAAGCTTCAACGTTTTTTTTTTTATTATTTTGCTCAAAACACAAAAAGCTGGGTTAAATCCACTGAATGAAAAAGAAGTTCATAGACATACAGTGTCTAGTTTTGCTATTTAGCAGCAAACAGCTAATATTGCCATCACTGTCTGAAAAATAATAGAATCAGGATGAAATTACAGTTACACAGGACCAAAAGAGACAGATCCACAACAAAGCTTTACAGATCAGGCAGAGGGACAGAAATAGCGGTATCATGAGTACAGACAGGTACTGAGGTTTAAAGACAGGGAGAAAGGATTTTTTTTTAAATCTTGTAATGTCTTTGTCACTTTTCTTGCATCTTTGTTAATTTCATTGTCCAGGCAACTGAACAATGACAATAAAAGTCTTGAACTTGATAATGTGGGTATTTTCATCAGAAATGAGGCAAATAGCAATGGCAAAAACAGCCAAATGAGTCAAATTGAAGAAGAAACACATGAGAGAATTCGTTAAATGAGCCGATCAATTCAGCTGTAAATAAGTTTCAGCTGTATACTGAGAACTGCCCTGTTTTCACACACAAAAAGTCAGACAGATATACAGACAGAGACTGAGAAGGTTAAGTACGGCACTAGAAGACAGAAGCAGAAGAGTTATTCAGTTATGCAAAGCATTACTTCTGCTGAATCAGCAACTGTATCAACCTGTGGACAGAATGCTACAGCTTATTGAACCTGCAGACAGAATGGTACAGCCGAGTCAACCTGCAGCCATTGTGTGAAATGTCTAAGATGTCAAAAAGAGAAGATGGTAATGAAAGGAAGGGAGACAGGGAGATGGGACCCTCCTATTGTTGTCTCTGATCCTTTCTCTGTCTCATCAGTCTATACCTCACTTGCACTCTTAGTGCGTCATCTTTCATCGGGAGTAATATTTCCGGTAATGGCTCAGTAATAAATCCAGGAGAATTAATCATTCATGATAATAATTCAGACAAAGTAATAATTCCAATTCAGTTGAGCAAGACCAACCTGTAGGAAAGGCAAAGAGTCTGAAGCTGGTTTATTCTGATTTAGTCAAATAACCATTCAAGATTTTAGCGATCCATAGATTTAGAGATCCTGTGGCAAAAAGGTGATGGTTTCATGCTGCTCAGAGAAGATCACGATCCCGTGCTCTCTTTCAAAGCCAGAGGCGGAGGAATATGTTTTTATATGAAAAAAGTTCATGAAATGGTGCAGTGATGTGTCGGTCTTAAAGAAAACGTGTTCCCCTGACCTGGAAAGTTTCTTCATTAACAGCGAGCCTTTCTACTCTCCCCATGAATTTGTGTCTATTGTACTGACTGGAGTGTACATCCATCCTATTGCAAATGCATATTCAGCACAACAGCAGTTGACTGACTTAGTTGGTGAGGTTGCGCTGAAACACCCAGATTCTCTAGTAATCATCCTGGGAGTCTTCAACCACACTAATTTGACTGAGGAACTGCAAATGTAAACACTTGATCAGCAGTCCTACCAGGGAAGGCAAAACTCTGGACCACTGTTATAACACTATTAAAACCAGAGAAATTTCGATGCCCCACTGGACAACTTGGACCACTCACTCATCCTCCTCATACCCTCATACATACGAAAGCTCAAAAGTATAAAACCCAAAATCAAACTGGTGAAAATCTGGACCATTGCAGCCACAGATGCTCTGAAGGACTGCTTAGACTCCATTGACTGGCACATATTCAACCTTCTAGGGACTTGTGGTAAGGAACATGCTTTCACTGACTGGGGCATGGTCACACATTTCTTTCAATATCATAAACTAAATTCATGGCAAATAAATTATTTCTTATATATTTGTTTTGGCATTACACTCATCTTAATTTTAATGTACTTTGTAAATATGTCAGATTTATGTTACGTTTGGAGCCGACACCTTATCGTGGTGGAGGGGTTTGCGTGTTCCAATGATCCCAGGAGCTAAGTTGCCCAGGGCTTTATGCCCCTGGTAGGGTCACCCAAGGCAAACAGGTCCTGGGTGAGGAACCAGACGAAGTGCGGATCAGAAGACCCCTAATGACAGACAACATTTTGTCACCGGGGCCCCCCCCGGAGCCAGGTCTGGGGGCGGGGCTCGATGGTGAGCGCCTGGTGGCCAGGCCTACATCCATGGGGCCTGGTCGGGCACAGCCCGAACAAGGCACGTGGGTTCCCCCTCCAATGGACTTACCACCTATAGGAGGGGCCATAGGGGTCGGGTGCAATGTGAGTTGGGTGGCGGCCAAAGGCGGGGACCTTGGCAGTCCGATCCTCGGCTGCAGAAGCTAGCTCTAGGGACATGGAATGTCACCTCTCTGATGGGGAAGGAGCCTGAGCTGGTTCGCGAGGTTGTGAAGTTCTGGCTAGATATAGTCGGGCTCACCTCAACGCACGGCTTGGGCTCTGGAACCAGTGTCCTTGAGGGGGGTTGGACCCTTTTCCACTCTGGAGATGCCCGTGGGGAGAGGTGCCGAGCAGGGGTGGGCATACTTATTGCCTTCTGGCTGGGCGCCTGTACATTGGGGTTTACCACAGTGGACGAGAGGGTAGCCTCCCTTCGCCTTCGGGTGAGGGGACGGGTCCTGACTGCTGTTTGTGCTTATGCGCCAAACAGCAGTTCAGAATACCCACCTTTTTTGGAGTCCTTGGAAGGGGTGTTGGAGAGCGCTCCTCCTGGTGACTCTCTTGTTCTGCTCGGGGACTTCAATGCTCACATAGGCAATGACAGTTAGACCTGGAGTGGCGTGATTGGGTGGAACGGCCCCCCCGATCTGAACCCGAGCGGTGCTTTGTTATTGCACTTCTGTGCTTGTCACGGATTGTCCATAATGAGCACAATGTTCAGACATAAGGGTGTCCATATGTGCACTTGGCACCAGGACACCCTAGGCCGCAGTTCGATGATCGGACTTGCGGCCGCATGTCTTGGACACTCGGGTGAAGAGAGGGGCGGAGCTGTCAACTGATCTCTACCTGGGGTAGGTTGGCTCCGCTGGTGGGGGAAGAAGCCAGTCAGGCCTGGCAGGCCCAAGCATATAGTGAGGGTCTGCTGGGAACGTCTGGTGGAATCCCATATCAGGAGGAGTTTCAACTCCTACCTCCGGCAGAACTTCTTCCATATCCCGGGGGAGGCGGGGGACATTGAGTCCGAATGGGCCATGTTCCGCGCCTCCATTGTGGAGGCAGCTGACCAGAGCTGTGGCCGTAAGGTGGTCGGTGCCTGTCGCGGCAGCAATCCCCGAACCCGCTGGTGGTCACCGGTGGTGAGGGATGCCGTCAAGCTGAAGAAGGAGTCCTATCGGGCCTTTTTAGCCTGTGGGACTCCAGAGGCAGCTGACGGCTACCGGCAGGCGAAGCAGGATGCGGTTTCGGCGGTTGCTGAGGCAAAAACTCGTGTTGGGTGTGGGAGGAGTTTGGCGAGGGTATGGAAAAAAACTTCTGGACGGCTTCGAGGATTCTGGTCCACAATCAGGCGGCTCAGGGTGGGAAAGCTGTGACCTTGGGCTCTCACTGGGACAGTTGGATGGATGGATTATGATGGATGATTATGGATGGATGGATTGTAATTTGACATCAAAGTATAGACATTGCCAAATGCAGTTTGGAACACTTGCAGAAACATTATAAAAGTACATAGTAAGCAATGCTGGCAGTTTGTTTTGATCCCAGATATCTGATCACCAAATTCTTGAGTACATGAAGATGATTAAATGGTGTAACTGCAACATTCAGTTGGATAAATAAATAAGAAAAACCTAACTCATGTCACTATTTCTGGGCTCCTTCCATTGAATATGTAGGAGCTCTCAGGTGTATGCATGAGCCATTCACACTTGGCCACGTCTCCCCCCCCCCCCCGTTTTTATGGTGCTGATGATGATCTATCTGGATCGAATTTAATCATTGCGTTGTTAATCAAATTACCATGCGAATGCAATTTGAATACGCATTAATGCAGCTATTTAGAATGCGAATACTGATCTTCAAGGTGAGGGTGGTACTACATGCCCCCGATGCAGGTAAAACAAAGTAAGGTGACGTGGTTTACTTTTTTGTGAATTTAACCTATTTTAAAAAACTTTAATACTTCCAACAATGTACGTTTTGAAAAGAAGACAGATTACTGATTTATTCAGCGTTTTTTCCATGTTCCTATAAAATGACTTAAGCGAATTATGAACTGAAATACACAAGAACGATGCGTGGCATCTCCAACGATGCCCTCATCCCCAGAGGGTTAAATCCACAACCTGGATGATTATGCTGACACAGTCACCTCTTATATCTGCTTTTGTGAAGAGACTTGTATTCCAACAAAGTCCATAGAGAAATATAATAACAACAAACCTTGGTTTACAGCTGAGTTTGGGAGATTACGCTTTGCCAAAGAAGAGGTTCATAAGAGTGGCGACATAGTGGAATACAAAAAGGCCAAGCATGCTCTCAATAAGGCAGTCAAAGCTGCGAAACACAAATACAAGGACAAGCTAGAGGAGTATTTTTCTTCTAATGACTGTTCCATATGGAAGGGAATTCACACTATCACCAAATTCAAAACATAACCATCAATCAGTGAAGCAAGACCTTCACTGCCAAACCAGCTAAACAACTTCTAAGCCAGATTTGAGAAGCAATGGACTGACACCCCCTCCCCAAAACCTAACTACAGTCATCTTGCAAAATCTTGTTTGCTTCCCCCTCACCCACTACCAGCTCTCTCTTCAAAGGTTTCCATGAGCCCACCCATCACAATCACTGATAAACAAGTGAGATGCATACTCCAGAAACAAAAGATCAGGAAAGCAGCTGGGCCCACCACACTCAAGCACTGTACTGATCCACTGGTCTCCATTTTTGTTGACCACTTTAATTTGAGCCTGAGTCAGTGCACAGTACCCACCTGCTTTAAATACTCAGTCATCATTCCAGTTCCAAAAAAACTGAAAATCTCCTGCCTGAATGACTACATACTAGTAGCCCTAATCTCTGTAGTTATGATCATCCAGCAATTTCTCAAAACCACTACTGAAACTCTCCAGGACCCTCTAGTTTGCTTATAGATCAAACAGATCTGTGGATGAAACTCAACCAGCCAGTAAGTATGATGATCTGGAAAAGGTGATTGTAGAGGGAGCTTGTCCCCTCTTTGGTAAAAACAAAAACAGACAAGTGTAAACAGAAAATGGGATCAGCAAGGCTCCTGCTGTCAGTAACATGGATTCAACCTGTTGTGAAGCTCAGAGCCAGCAGGGAATCTGTGTTACTGGAAGCAGGGGTCCAAATTACACAGACATTCTCATACCATAGAGATCAGATACATAGGAGCTGAACATACCTGGGAGAAGAGAAGGGCTGCTTCTAGAAACACCTTGGAGAGAAGCCAAGAAAGACAGGAAAACATGTTGAATTTTATATTTATAAAGGAGTATAAATGATCTGTGAAGTATGTTGCACCTTTAAAGGATTATACATTGAATTTTTTGTGTATCTCTTAAAATGTCAGAACTATTTTTAAATGTCTAAATATTTATATTCAATTTATTTATTGAACTTTGACCAGCCTTGTCAATGACAAAACTGCAACAGATACAGTAATGGTACAGTTTTTTTTCTGGGCACGATATTCTAAATCATGTACAGATTTTAGTTTAATGTTCCCAGAAAATACTAAATGAAACTCAGAAAATGTACACACAGTTTAGTTTGTTGTGCTTTCAATTTGACATTGTAAGCTCTCAAATGAATTTTTAATTTGATTGAGATTTAGTAAGAAAACACAACCATAAATACAAAAAACACAAAACAAATATGAAAACATGCCAGCAAATATAAAAACAAGCCAGCAAATGTGAAAACACTACACCATTAGCAGCACTGAAAATGTAAAGGGTATGTACCTACTGATCATCACGTGATTGTTACTGATTAGCCACCGTGCAAATAGATAAAAGGGGATTCTTAAAGACAATAGTACAAGAGGTGCCCCCAGTGCCGAGGACGACACAGGCGGCGATGGTGTTGCTGTGCCAAGCACATGTTTGGGTGCTGGCTGCACACATTCCCGTGCCTCGGAAACCGGGGGCCGACCGTCCGGCCGTGTGCTGACTGAAGCTGTGCTGCAGTCACAAAATGCAACAGTCAATGCTGTAAGAGATGTTGCCAATGAATTTAAACATCTAAATGATACGCTGTGTGATACTATCTCAAAAACATGCACCCACACCGACCCTTTGCAGATAAGATTGGCCACCCCTGGTTTAAAGGTATAAAAAACTTTAGCTGTATTTGTTAAAGTTAAAGCCTTAACTTTAGGAGTAAGACGAACACCCCACAAGTGCAACATGTTTTCACAGTTGTGACAATTCAAACAATTCTAAAATACAGTAAAAGATTAAGCATACCTCCAGTTTACCATTTCCATCGTTGCGATGAAAGTTGATCATCGAAGATGCCTGGGGCTGTTTCAAGCTATCAGATGTACTGTATCTGTACTGTATTTTGTGCTCGCCACTCGCTCGCTTAATAAAGCGTGAGGAGGGGTGTTTCCATCAGGTCAACTAAGACATTATTCTACCAAGGTTTTTTAATGTGTATTTGATGCTTGATTCTAAGTGTAGCTTATTAGGTACTATTAAATGTAATTAAATATCCATGTCCACCTTCTTTAAATAACAAAATAACAGTTACTCTTAAACTGTTTTATTCCGTGTTTTAATCATCAGTGGCTATGCCCTGCTCATTTTCAAAGACAGAGTGGCATGTCGCCTCTTGACTAAACTTTTGTAGCAAAGTTACCCCTTAAAGCACTTTAAATAAAATGTTTCATAGCATGTTTTATACTTATTTTAAAATAGCACATTAACAAAAATGGTAAAATAACAAAAATATATCCTAAATTCTTGACCATTCCCTGTACCTCCCCGTAATCCATCCATGGCTTGTGCTACTGTATACCTTCGCACTTCTGCATACCTGGGCGTCTTTTAACAGCTATAGTGTGAATCAGTATCCTGTAATATGTTGTAAACCAAAGGTAACCCATATAATTTCACCATAAAACATGATGACATTGTTTTTACCATTAGAAAATAACACATAATTTAAAATAGCACATTAACAAAAATGGTAAAATAACAAAAATATATCCTAAATTCTTGACCATTCCCTGTACCTCCCCGTAATCCATCCATGGCTTGTGCTACTGTATACCTTCGCACTTCTGCATACCTGGGCGTCTTTTAACAGCTATAGTGTGAATCAGTATCCTGTAATATGTTGTAAAACAAAGGTAACTCATATAATTTCACCATAAAACATGATGACATTGTTTTTACCGTTAGAAAATAACACATAATTTAAAATAGCACGTTGACAAACACATCTAATATCTTAATAATTTAAGGGATAAAAAAATAACTAAGGCATTATTCCACCAAAGTTTTTAAAAATGTTTTAATGTCTGTTGATACATACCGCGCACTAGTTCCTACCTCTACTCAATTCTTGTTGCCTAATTGAGTTATATCACACTCATCCTAATTTAAAATTTCGCTATAACAAAACAATCCTTATACAATTTTAAGAAAAGCGTGAACTATATATGTCTGGTGTTTTTTGATGAGGAGCATGAGGCAGGGTTATTAGGTAATACCTGTAATACCCATCATGTTAGGGTGCCTACTGTCGGCTAGAGAGAATTACAACCGTTTCGCTGACCAACCCTTGGATACGTGCATGTGCGCGAGTTCGGGCTTTGCGGTGCTTGTGGGGTGTTCGTCTTACTCCTAAAGTTAAGGCTAAATTTTTATACCAATTTAAAATAACTCGATTTTGCCACTTTAACAAATACAGCTAAAGTTTTTTATATCTTTGAAGTTAGTGTTAAGTTAAGGTGCATGAACGTCTGAGTTAGTGTGCTTTTGGGGCTTGGATACACATTGCGCTCCTACTTTCAGACCTAAAGTTAAAATCATGTTGCGAGAATATCTTACCTCTGCATCCCATGCTGGCATAAGCTGGCCTTATCGATCACGAAACGATAGCATGTGTGTGTGTTAGACACTTGTTCCCTCTGCTGCACCGATTGGTCTAAACATGTGAAACAAAATTAGATCATATTATTTCACCCTAAAAACATGCTGGCTACGCTTTTACTGACATAAAATAGCACATTTGCTTAAAGTAATACGTTAACAAAACACAGCTATTGTTTTTTACCATTCAAAATGCCATACCCTCTTTCATCTCTAGCTAGAAAAGATTGACGAGTCCAGAGCACCATTAAAATTACGCTGCTAAAAGTTTTATTATCCTTAAAACGCATTTTAACCAGTACATTAATAAACACATGTAATACATTTTATCCTTTTAAAGACTAATGACCCCCATTTTGTTGGCATGTGCTGTACCGTATATGGCATGGCTACGGGCAGCCATGTTGCTTGACCACACGGCCCCACCGAAAACATCGTCCACGACAATAGAGGGCTTGCGACCATTCGTCGCCTTACATATCTAAACATGTTGGCTGTGTTTTTACTGCTATAAAATAGCCCATTTGTTTAAAATTACACGTTAACTGTCATGCCTGGCTCGTCCGATCTTCTTGTGTGCCACGCCCCCTGATTATCCACGTGTGCCTCCCCAATTGTCTTATTTCGCCATGTCTTTGTTCTATTTTAGTCCACGTCTTGCCCTGCCGTTTGTCCGTCATTGATGTTAGTTGAAGTTAGTGCTGTTGTTCTGTCCTGCCCTGCCCGTAGCTGTCTTCCCCGCAATAAATCTCCGTTTTCCCCGACTTTCGCCTGCCTGCCTCATACTTGCCTGTTTCCTGCCCGCCTGTCTACCCGTCGCAACCGCAAAGCCTGACATTAACAAACACAGCTATTGTTTTTTACCATTTAAAGCCGTTCATCTCTAGCTAGAAAAGATCGGTGCACTGTTAATAGCAAGCTGATAAAAGTTGTTATCCTTAAAACGCATTTAAAATGATTTATTAATAAATACCTGTAATGTATTTTATTCTTTTAAAGACTATTGAACCCGCTTTGGTGCCATATGTTTTTACCTTGTGGGTCGTACGACAGGCTATCAGTATGGTACATCTGCCCAGCAATTAATTCTAAATGCAGCTTACTAGGTCCTATTAATTGTAATTAAATAATATTGTCCACCTTCTTTAAAATAACAAAAGAACAATATCCTAAATTCTTGACTGTTGGTGACCTGGGTTATAAGAAAAACATACTTCTGTTACTATAGTATATGCGTGTGTAGGACAACGTGCCTAAATTCTTTATTAATTATCATTGGTCAAATGCTTTATAACACATTTTATACTTATTTTAAAATAAGAATTCTACCAAAGTTTTTAAAATGTTTTTGATGTATGTTGATACATGGCGCTCACTAGCTCCTATGCAATTAAATACAGTAGTGTTTGTCTGGGCCGACTCCTCAGAGATAGCTGGGTAAGGCTTGTAAAATCTGCCATAATCATGTTGTGAGAATACGTTACCCCAAGTCCAATGCTTCCCCCGTCTTGCCGGCTTACGCTGTGCCTTTTGATAGGAAGGCCAATGCGCAGAAACAGACCTATTTTTAATCTGTAGGGTTGCCTTTATTACCATGAACATAATTTTAAGCTTTTATTCCTTAAAACATAATTAAACATAATACATTAATAAATACATATAATGTATTTTTATTCTATTAAAGTTTAACGGCCCCCCTTTATCTCCCAAACCATGTGGTCCCTATCAGCAACACGTGGAACAAACATGTCTGATACAACATACAGACATAACCATTTGACCAATCAGAATAAGGGATACGCCCCCTCCCGCTTATGATGTCATAAACGAAACCCCTACCTAGCTCCTTCTTAGGTACCACATAATATTTTTTTCAGCAATTCTGTGTTTTAAAGAGAATATTACTAATTAGAGTTAAGATTTAATCTTATTATGATTACTAAAAAGGCAAACCTACATTTTCCATATTTCTAAGAATTGTGATGAATCAATGTATAATGGTGATATAGCAAGCATTTGCACTCATATTTATTTAATGTGTTTCCCTAGCCTAACAGATGATATGCTACCAATATTACACATTGAACTTAGAAGAAAAAACTGTAAGGTAAGGTTTTGTACTACATCAAGGAAAGCCACTTGACAGACAAATGTGCGTTCAGTCTAACGTACATGATAAACAAATGTTTGAGTTTTGTAAATGAAGAAGCAATATGCAGCAATAGCATGATAAAGTTAAACATGCTAATATTTCCATTAGTAGCTGTTGGTAGGTACCTATGTATTTATTTGAATGTTGTGCATTTACATACCCAATGTAAAGACTTAAGTCCAAAATGGATTAAATAAGCACAGATTCATTTGATACATTTTGAACCTAGATTAAACAGATCAAAGTCTTGTAAATATTTTGACTTTGATATAATTATGCAGGAGATTGATTAACTTTTTAACTTACTTTTTAGTTATTCACTGGTACTGACAAATGAATGAGGAACTGCCTTTCTATATACTGTGTGTATACACACACACACACACACACACACACACACACACAGTCATGTGAAAAAGAAAGTACTCACACTTTCAGTTCTACAGTATGGTTTTATGTATCAGCACATAATAAAAAAAAATCCATCTGGTCCTTACCAGGTTCTAAAAGTATTTAAGTCTAACCTCAGGTGTAAAATAACACAACAGATTCCACTGTGTCAATATTTAACAAAAATTAAGCCAAAATGGAGAAGCCGTCTGTGGACAACTAACTACACTCCCTGATTCAATAGCTTGTAGAACCAACCTCAGCAGCAATAATGTATATTTAATGTATATACATTTTTTAATGTATAATAATGTAATTTCTGTATGACTTTCAGTCTCTCACATCATTGTGGAGGAAATTTGGCCCACTCTTCTTTACAATGTTACTTCTGTTCATTGAGGTTTGCAGGCATTCGTTTATGCACAACTTTTCTTAAGGTCCTGTAATAGCATTTTAACCTGAGGTCTAGACTGGGCCATTGCAACACCATGGTTCCTTTTTTTCAGCCATTCTGTTGTAGATTTACTGTTGTGCTTGGGATCATTGGGCCTCATTCACCAACTGTTCTTACTAACAAATTTGTTCTTAAACCCTATATACGCACTTTTTTTACGAAAAGTCTGACATTTACAAATGTTTTCTTATCTGAATTTGTTCTTAGCTAAGAACAGACTCTACACACACTCAAACCATTTGTACGCACATTTGAGTAATGAAAGTTTGTTCAAAATCATCGGTTAAAGCAGTTATGTTCATTCTACAGTCGATAAAATGATAGTATTTCAATAATTATAAAAGTAAAATAGGAAAAAATAAAAATTTAAAAATTGTTTTCATGGTCGTAAAGGCAACCATACAGATTAAAAATAGGTCTGTTTCTGCGCATTGGTCTTGCTATGAAAATAGCATTTCTGTTACTTCTTGAAGAACTTGCCAATCGTGCTCTGAGAAGGGAACACATGTTTGAAGATCATTTAGATTTATTTGTGGAGTCTAATGAGTACTTAATTTCAAGGTTTAGGCTACCAAGACTGGTCTTAACTGGTCTTAACTTAGGCTTTTTTGGCATCAAACCATTTCTTTTTCACTTCCTCTAATGTGCGCCATTCTCCGGACAGTGTTCACAGAGAAGGTGATACCTTTTCATGTCTCATCTTTCTTGGGGGCTTTATATGATAATGCTACTAAATAATATGTGTCTATTTGCATTTACCTCCTGTATTAATACTTCTACTCTAGCGTTACTGAAGTTTTTTTTCCTCTTAATGCCAAGCAGCCCACAGCCTGCATTTTTCTTCGCCATTCCTTACACACGGCCCTACAGTCTCATGCCCTTTTAAGGGAAATTGAGGGGTGTTTCGCTATGCTAATTAGGATAAACTGGCACCGGCTTTCAGTTACAAAGACGTGGGATTCATCTTTCTTAAGAACACAGGTGCGAACAATTCTGCTGCTTAAGAACAGGTCATGAATCCAACATAGGTTGTTCCTAAGTTTCGTAGTAACAAATTTAAGAGAATTCATAAGAAGATATTGGTGAATGAGGCCCATTGTCCTGTTGCATGACCAAATTTCGGCCAAACTTGACAGATGGCCTCACATTTGACTTTAGGATACTTTGGTATGCAGAGGAGTTCAAGGTCAAGTCAATGACTGCAAGATGCCCAGACTCTGTGGCTGTACAAAAAAGCCCAAATCATCACCCCTCCACCACAATGCTTGGCATTTGCTATATGGAGTTTGTACTAATATGCTATATTTGGTTATCACCAAGCATGGCGCTGTGCATTATGACCAAACATTTCCACTTTGGTCTCATCTGCCCAAAGGACAATGTTCCAAAAGTCTTGTGGTTTGTTCAGGTACAACTTTGCAAACCTAAGCTGTGCTACCATGTTCTTTTTAGAGATAAGAGGCTTTCTCCTAGCATTCCTTCCAAACAAGTCAGTCTTTTTCTAATTGTACTGTCATGAACTTCAACATGCTAACTGAGGCCTGTGGAGTCTGGGAGGTAACTCTTGCTTTTTTGCAATTCCTCTGAGCATTGCATGGTCTGATCTTGGGGTGAATTTGCTGGCATGTCCACTCTTAGGACGATTGTCTTGAATGTTTTCCATCCGTCCATCCATTTTCCAAACTGCTTATCCTACTGGGTCGCGGGGGGTCTGGAGCCTATCCCAGAAGCAATGGGCACGAGGCAGGGAACAACCCAGGATGGGGGGCCAGCCCATCGCAGGGCACACGCACACACCAATCACTCACACATGCACACCTACGGGCAATTTAGTAACTCCAATTAGCCTCAGCACACTTTTGGACTGTGGGGGGAAACCGGAGTATCCGGAGGAAACTCCACGACGACATGGGGAGAACATGCAAACTTCGCACACATGTAACCCAAGCGGAGACTCAAATCTGAGTCCCAGAGGTGTGAGGCAACAGTTTTAACCACTGCACCACCATTTTGCCCCGAATGTTTTCCACTTGTGAATAATCTTTCTCACTGTAGAATGATGGACTACAAACTGTTTGGAAATGGCCTTATAGCCCTTCCCAGATCGATGGACAGCAACAATTGATTCTCTAAGATCATTGCTGATGTCTTTCCTCTTTGGCATTATGTTAGCACACACCGAAGTGCTCCAGACCAGCAAACTACCAAAACATTTGCATTTATGGAGGTGGTCACACTTGCTGATGATCAGTTAATCAAGTGCATTTGATTAGCAGCACCTGGCTGCTACTTACCCTCTTAATTCCAATGGATGCAGTACTTAGTTTTTCACACACTGCTTCTGCAAGTTGGCTTAGTTTTTGTTAAATAAATAATGACATGGTGAAATATATGAAATATATTAATCTCAGGCTGCATTTACCTAATTTTAAGACCAGATAATTTTTTATTATATCCTGATACATAAAACCTTAGAACTGAACGAACTGAAAACTCTGCAGAGCCTTCCTCTGGGATACACAGTCACAAAGTATTATAACATCAAACTCCATGTATCATTTTTTTTTTAAATTTTCCTTTTCAAAACCAAATCAGAATGGGAAAACAAAAAATAGGAAAAGAAGAAAAGAACAGGCTTCATGTTTTGTTTTTCTGTTTTAAAACTGGAAAATCATGTTCTATTGTTTAGTTTTTGTGATATTTACAGTAAATCCTGGGGATGCTGGATATTGGCTTATGCACTGACCAAAAATGTATTTAAAAAAATATTTAATATTTTTTTGGGCAAGGTGGGTCAGCACTGTGGGGTGGGAATCAGAATGTTGCTGGTTCAAATCCTGTGGTCGACAGAGTGATCTAACCAGTGGGCCCTTGAGCAAGACCCCTAACCCCAATTGCTCCAGGAACTGCTATCTCCTCTACTCCAGTTTCATGCGGTGGCCTCCTGGAATGCTTTTGCACCTGTCCTGAAGGAGGTTCTAAATATATGCTGTGGTCTCACAGCAGCTTTGTCTTTACTCTCTGCCTCCAAAACCATCTCTATTGTGTTTAGGTCAGATGACCAGATCATGTGATGCGACAATATTACTCTCCTTTGTAGGCAGCATCACAGTGTGTGTGTGTTTGTGTGTGTGTTTGTGAGGCGCTTTCACATCAAAGTTCCACAACCTAGTGCCTGGTTGCAAGTTTCTGGGCTGTCTCCCCAGGGGGCTATTGAAGCTCCGGGCCACTATCAAGTGTTGCTTTCAAACCGCACAACAGAAGAGAGACATGCTAAATAACCATTAGACACTCAAAAAAGCTTGTCGGTTAGACTTTACACATAATTCAAAACTACACTGCCATCCCAAAACAATAGAAGAGTTTTTTTGTTATTTATTGGGGTGGAGCAATTTTAAAGCAGGAAAACAAAAAAACACAGCTTTTTGTTTTGTTTTTCAGATTTGGTTTTGAAAGCATGTTTTATTTGTAATAAAGTAACATTTTATTTGGATGACACTGGCTTTGCTTTTGCTTCAGGGGATGACAAATCAATGAATAGATAATGAAGTAATAGTGACTTGATGAATTACCAATTGGTATATGAAGAATTTTGTGTCTACTTGAATGAACACATTTTTCTTAGAATAAAGTTAATTTGGTGGTATATCAATTAATGAATGAAGTAATTGTTGTGGTAGAAAAATTTTAAATATAACACTATAAAGTCTGAACCTCTCAGTTTGGTGAGTAAAGGAAATCTCTTTTATTCTAGCAACTCAACAAAGCGCTCCCCTCACACTCTGGCACTTGGTACCAAGTCACCCGGAGCTCACAGAGCAACCAGTTGATAAAGCATAACTCCGAATTCCCTATAAGGACATCTAAGTCCTGATTGGTCACAGAACACCAACAAACCGAGCTCAAACGTATAACAAACACAATTCTCCTGCTCTATTGGTTTACCTTGGTGGCAAGGTAAAATCCACCCATCTAGCTCAGTTTACCGGAATCTGTCTCGGCTTCTAGACTCTACTTGAGATATGAATATAGATATTGATCATATGACATTGAATCACTATTAATGTTTGGGTGTTCCATTGATTAATGATTAACATATTGACGTCCTTGTCATTGAATCACTGCAAATACATGGTTAACATATGATAAGTATGATTAACATAATTACTTATACATTTGCACTACCACATAGCTTGCTATATATTGTCTGCCACAACTATTTTGTAAAGCTATAACTCGTTGTGCACCAGCTGGGGCAGCTTCGAATCTCTCCCTGCAGGTGGTTTCTCCCCCACTTTTGTTCCGCTGTCTGCCTCTCCAAGGTCCGAGCTTTCCTCAGGGTCTGCGGAACTTACTGCAGGCAGCTATCGCAAAGCGAGGTCACACAGTATTCAAAACAATCTCTTCTTGCCTAAGGCCTAAGACATAACAGACCCAATATGCCAACCTCCCGGGCCTACCAATGTCCAATTTTACTTCCACATTGTGAATTAACACTCCTTAACTGATGATCAAGTATGTGAAAAGTAATCACCAAGTCATTGTGACTTCATGATTAGTTCGTGGTGAACAAAAGAAATTCATGATACATCTTGTATTAATTCATCCATAAAATCATCATGAATAATGAATTAGCTTCCATGTACTATGTATACTATGTATAAAGGAGAAAAAAAATGCAGTGTCAATCATCCCTAGTCCACATTCCTATGTTGGCAACATCACCACCTTAGCTCTCCACTATGGCTGTGTTCAAATTCAGGGGCTGCTGTCTTCTCAGGCTGCATTGGAAGACCGAATGTGTCACAGCGACAAGGCTGTCCCATTTCTCCCAAGTCTCCTTCAAATGCAGTGTAGAAATGCGAACTCCTCTTGCCGAGTCGAGATGAAAGGTCCACCAGATGGATCCTTGTAGCCCAACATATCTGAAGATTCATTGCGCAGAGGTAAAGTGCACGTGTTCTGGCTAGACAATAGGAAGGGAGCTTTACTTTGTGACTTTGTGGCCAGATCATCTCATTTGACAACGATTTCCATTTAGCCTTTGAAGAATGCAGCCTACAAAGGGTATACCTTCTTAGACCGTGTTCTGAATTTGGACACAGCTCCTATCTCCCTCACACACATGATGCCTCCTGGTATATGATGATGGTTTAAAAAAATGGAGCGCATATTTACAAGTTACACTGGTACCAAGCTATAAAATGTAGTTGCAGTCACCAAAAATGGTCACAAAATTTGATTAAGTTGTTACAGTCAGGAGCCCTGCTATATTACTATTTCTGTGACTACAAATGGACTTATATTAAATATGCTGGTAATTCTAGTTTATTAGGCTTACAGGATAAAGAACAGTTTAGAGAGAATGAGCTCTAAGGGATGAGTAGTGTTAATAAAGATGTTCCCTCCTGCTTGCGTTTTACCATCACTGGTATTCTTGCGAGAATTCTTGATGAAGGCAGAAAACTTGGCAAACACATTTCTTCCTGCTATGTTTGACCCTGGATGCTTAGCAACCAGCTTTGGATATCTGTGGGAAAAAATGTCTGCAATTTTAACCCAGGGACAGGACACTGCACTCCTCCACTCATGCTGCTTAGTATAAGGGCGCAAAAATGAACAGGGAAAAAAGAGAAATTGAAATGATGAAGGGGTGGGATGAAATATGAAATTATACCATGGAGGGACCAGCTATCCCTCAAGGAACTTTTCAATCTGGTTGACATCAGCTTTGAGCTCACCATTGAATATGACGGACAGGGGGTGATTCCCTGGGGCCAGAGCCTGCAGCTCTGGTGTTATCTGCAAATCTCATCACATCTCATCTTCTCTTGTCTGATGTCATCTTATTTAATCTTATCTTATCTTTGTCTTGTCATAAATTGGAACAGAACCTGTCTATAATTTAACTCAACTGCAACATGCTGCCGATGAACTACTAAGAAAATAAACACTGCAAATAGCTTCTTATTTTCTATTACCATAATTATATTTCTGTATGATGAAGTGGGGAAATATACCTGACCCCGTCACCTGGGCTGGAGGGTTCCACAATGCCCTTCACTGAAGTTACTGACATTAGGACTGCTGGCTTACTTCTTCAGGTCAACTGTGGTGATGCTGATCAGCCATAGGATAATGAAGAGCCTCTGGGAGAATGGACCAATGCTCTCTTCATCTGTAAAACATAAACATGTACAGTAGCTAGAACAGACAGTTACCAATGCTTTCTCTACCAGTACTTGCCTGGGGACACAAGACATTTAACATATATTCTGTTTACCTCTATATGTGTATACCATATATTGGAACCTCTACAGCTGGAAATGATATAATCAATTATTTTAAGTGTGTTCCTGTACCTGAAGCCAAGTTAGGCCATTATCATACTATCATAATCAGCAGAACACAATCTGCAGCTGATTTATGCAAATAACTTCTGCACCGTGATTACCAGATACTATACTGCTGGAAAAAATAGTATAAAAACATTTTTGTTTTGTTTTTTTGTTTTGTCACCTTACCTTAACAAAAAGCTCAATAATGGGGAATTCAAGCTGCTATGTCAAACCAAGCCATAGCTGCTGTCTGCCCGTTCTCTGCCGCAGGTGGACCATGTCATGAGGCGAGGGAGGATTGTTTCGTGTACTGAACAGTCTTTATTTACATGCACCATTCACTATACAAGTAAGAGCCAAATGAACTATTATGCTCGCTACCCAAGCACCCTTGCACACACCGGGCGGAGCCAAATCCAACATAGGCATTAATCATATGCCTGATAACAGGAATCACTACATCTCCCTTCTCTTAAGGAAATAAAACAATTTTTTTTTCTTTTCAACATGCTTGCATGACATTTGCTCCCAACCATGTAGCATGAAGCAACTCGGCTTCCATTTATTATTATTATTAGTTTAACGTTAATTTACTTTTAAATAATTACTAGAACATTTCAATTTGAACGTTTCAACTAGGACATTGGGGTAGACTGCCCTCCGTCCACAGCAACATAGGGATTATTCTGCCCTCAAACAGATGCTGTTCCTATAACAACAGTCTCTCCCCATTCTCTTCACAAAGAAGTTGGACTCCCCACCTAAGTGTCTTTAAACCTGAGAGGGGTTCTGATCTCTCTACCCCTGAATGTTCTTCTCACTGCTCTAGGAGTCCCAGGTGGTGTTGCGGACACCGGCGCAGTGCCTGTAGTTGTCTGGGTCTCAGTTTGAACCTGTGGACTGGCCTCTCCAGTTGATCCTAGTGCATCTCCAGCATGTTCATCTGACGCTGGCACAACCTGGAGATGTCTCCTGTTCCGTCGAGCGACCATACCACTGTCTGTCCTGACCCAATAGGATCTAGGCTCAGGAGATTTGCCTAGGACCTTGGCTGGTGTTTTCCACGCCTTCTCCTCGTCTAGTTTGACCCTTACGCTCTGACCAGGGTGCAGATCCGGCAGAGCTTCTGCAGAATGTTGGCGGTTATAAAAGAACCGGTAGGCCTCTTTAGCTTTGTTGTCCCTCTGAAGCACTTATTCATAGCTGACATGCTTAGGCTGCAGCTTCTCATCCAATGTGAGGAGTGTTGTTCTGATCTGACGTCCAGTCATAAGCTGCGCTGGACTCACTCCTGTCGCACTAATGGGGGTTGCACGATAACACATTAGAGCAAGATGAGGGTCTGGTTGCTTGAGGATACGCTTGGCAGTTTGCACAGCCCGCTCAGCGGCCCCGTTCGCCTGGGGATAATGTGGACTTGAGGTTGTATGCGTAAAACCGTATTGCTGCCTGAAGACCTGAAATTCGGAAGATGAAAACTGCATGGCATTGTCGCTTACCAGCTCTAGGGGAATGCCCCATCTCACAAACATGGACTTTAGTTGTGTGATGACCTGTTGGCTTGTGATGGTGGGCAGGTGGGCTATTTCAATATCTCTGGAATAATAGTCCACCACAATAAGGTATTTTCTGCCCTCTAGCTCGCACAGGTCGGCTGCGATTTTCTGCCATGGACCTTTAGGGAGTGGAGTTGATTTGAGAGGCTCTTTTTTCTGTGATGGTCTATGCTCGGCACAGAACATGCATGTCTTAATTATTTTGGCAATATCTGTACTTATGGCTGGCCACCAGAGTGACATTCTGGCTCTTTCCCTGCACTTTGTCAACCCCTGGTGACCCTCATGTATCCGCTGCAGCATTTCTGATCTGTACGTGGCCGGGACAACGATCCTGTCTTGGTACAATACGAGGCCATTGGCCTCTGACAGATGCGCCCTCGCTGTGTAAAATCCCTGCAGCGATGGTAACTGTGCAATTCTTTTTGGCCAGCCTGATCTGATGAAGCTGATGACCGTTTGGAGATCTGCATCTTTACGCGTGGCCTCTCTAATGTCATCTAATCTATGAACTGACATTGGCCTGCTCGTCACCACAGCCTCCACAAAGACCTTAACATCCTCCTCTGTGTTGGACGTCGTCTCGTCTGTCAGTGGGTTTCTGCTCAGTGTGTCAGCCACTGTTAGTTGCTTGCCTGGCACATGCACGGCTTTCACATTGAAACGCATGAGGCGCATCAACAGACGCTGGCACCTGAGTGGTGCTTTGTCTAGGTCATATGCATTGATCAATGGAACCAGTGGCTTATGATCTGTTTGTAAACAGAACCTATCCAACCCGTGTAAGTAACGGGAAAATCTCTCGCATGCCCAGACTCCTGCCAGACACTCTTTTTCAATTTGCGAATACCTTTTCTCTGCAGCTGTTAAAGTGCGTGAACAAAAGGCGACGGGCTTAAGCTCGCCATCATGTGCCTGTAGCAGGGCGGCTCCTAGGCCGTAGCTGCTTGCATCCGCGCTGACGACTGTTGGTTTTCTGGCATCGTAGTACGCAAGTACGGGTGCTGATACTAACATGGCTTTGACTCTGGCAAATGCCTGCTCTTGAGACTCACTCCAGGTCCAAACAGCCTCCTTCTTCAGTAGCTCTGTGATTGGCCGTAGTGTAGTTGACAGGGCTGGTAAGAATTTACCCAGGTAGTTGATGAGTCCCAGTACTTGCCTTAACTCACTGATATTCGTGGGGCTTGGCATCTCGGAAACAGCTTTTACTTTGCTGGTATCTGGCTTTATCCCATCCTTTCCAATTATGTGTCCAAAATAGCAGATCTCTGACTTTCCAAAGTGGCATTTATCTTTATTGAGCCTTAGGCCAGAGTCTTTAATGGTCTGTAACACTGCGCTCAGATGCCGGTTGTGTTCCTCCTCAGTCCGCCCATAGACTAGCACATCATCCATCACCGCAACTGTGCCCTCGTGGTTCTTCAATAGTGTGCTCATCTCCCGTTGGAAAAACTCAGGAGCTGAAGTTATTCCAAAAGGGAGGCGACAGAAACAGAACCTTCCAACTGGCGTGATGAACGTGGTCAGTTTTCTACAGCTGGCTTCCAGGGGTATCTGCCAGAATCCACTGGAAGCATCCAACGTTGAAAAGACCCTTGCTCCAGCTAGCTTAGGGGCTATGTCCTCCAAGGTTGGTAGGATGAACCTTTCTCGCTTCACGGCCTCATTGAGTCTCTTTAGATCAACGCATATTCTCACTTTACCCGTCTTCTTCATGACTGGCACCATGGGCGCGCACCAGTCGGTGGGCTCTGTAACCTCTTCAATAATGCCCAGTGATTGCATGCGTCTCAGTTCCTCCTCCACCTTAGGTAAAATGGGAAATGGCACTCTACAAGGAGTAGCTAAACTATAAGGTATTGCATCTGACCTCAGCTCTATTTTAACGGGCTCACAATTTAGCAGTCCAATATCACCAAAGATGTCTGTGTCTATTTGGTCAACTCTCAACACTAAACCCATCCTGCATGCTACTGTTCTGCTGAGAAGATTGTTTGCATAAGGCCCTCTTATTACAAAAACCCAAAAGGTGTATTTATGTCCCTTGTGTTCGCTTGTGGCTAGAAATTTTCCCATAAAGTCGATTCTGCCACCCGGGCTACTAACGGCAGTTCTAGTATCCACCAGCAGGGGGCGCTGTCGCAGACTCTGGTACGTTTTCTCTGACATGACTGTGACATCAGCACCAGTGTCTATTTTAAACTTGATCTTGTGGCCATTAACAGGGAGCACAACATATCACAGGTCATCTGAGTCTGTCTGCTTAGTTAATGAACCCAGAAAAAATGTCCCTTGATTTTCCATTTCCATCTCGGGTTCTTCAGTAACCTCTTTCACCATTTTTGTTTTGCACACGCGTTCAAAATGACCCTTTCTATTACATTTCCTGCATCTCTTATCACGTGCAGGGCATAATACACTATAATCGTGCAATTGCCCGCATCGTGTGCAATATCCTTGCTTAAACTCCCTTTTCCCCTGCTTGTTAGACTGCCGCTGCTGTCCTCCAGTGCATTTCTTAATGTATCCGTGCCGCTGCTTGTGTCTTACCTCGTCCACTTTGCTGCTCACGGTTCTTATGTCGGCACACTGCACCTTTATCTGCTCACTTTCACGAGCGATTTGAATTGCCTTGGACAGCGTCAAATCCTTTTCTAGTTGTAATTTTTGTGAGACCTCGTTGTCCACTATTCCTATCACAATCCTATCCCTAATTTGCTCATCTTTGGTAATTCCGAAATCACAATGTTCGGCCAACTCGTAAAGATTTCTCACGAAAGATTCCACAGATTCTCCCGCCTTCTGAGCTCTCTTATGGAAGCAAGCACGTTCATGAATGACATTACGTTTAGGCACGAAATGGTCGTCAAACCGTGCAATTACAGCTTCATAATTAAATTCATTTTCTTCCCCCATACGAAAGGAATTGTAGATAGGCTCACAGTCCCTGCCCATCGCATAAAGCAGCGAATTCACCTGCACTTCGCCGGTCTCCTTATCCAGTTTCGACGCTACTCGGAAACGGGAAAAACGCTGTCGCCATATCGGCCACGCGGCCGGCTGGGAGAAGTCGAACGGCTCCGGTGGGTTAAATTTTGACATTTCTTCACTTATTCGGCGCTCAGTCTTTTACTTCTGACACCATGTCATGAGGCGAGGGAGGATTGTTTCGTGTACTGAACAGTCTTTATTTACATGCACCATTCACTATACAAGTAAGAGCCAAATGAACTATTATGCTCGCTACCCAAGCACCCTTGCACACACCGGGCGGAGCCAAATCCAACATAGGCATTAATCATATGCCTGATAACAGGAATCACTACAGACCACACTTAGGCCCCAGTGCTGAGGCACTCTCTATCATTATGTCTCCATGAGCAGAGCTTTGTGGATCAACATGCCCTCCTAGAGGTTTTAGTGGAAAGCCACTAAGCATTCTCTTAGCTTCCCAGGTATGGGCAGTGGTGGGCTGGGGCACGAAGAACATGCTGGGCCACCATGACACATCCAGCCTTTCTTAGCACTGCTGTCGGAATTAGTGATGGGAAGTTCCACTCAATTAAGTCTTTTTTTTGTAACTCACTCATGGTAGTGCAGTGGTTAGCACTGTTGCCTCACACCTCTGGGACCCGGATTCGAGTCTCCGCTTGGGTCACATGTGTGTGGAGTTTTCATGTTCTCCCCATGTTGTCGTGGGGTTTCCTCCGGGTACTCCGGTTTCCCCCCACAGTCCAAAAACATGCTAATTGGAGTTGTTAAATTGCCCATAGGAGTGCATACGTGAGTGAATGGTGTGTGAATGTGCCCTGCGATGGGCTGGCCCCCCATCCTGGGTTGTTCCCTGTCTCGTGCCCATTGCTTCCGGGATAGGCTCCGGACCCCCCGCGACCCAGTAGGATAAGCGGTTTGGAAAATTGACGGATGGATGGATTGTATTCAGTCTAATCTTTGCAACAATTTCACTAGAGAAATAGGACGCATTTGCACTTTTATTTTAATACAGGAAATACAGGACCCTTGAAATTTCATGAAAAGACAAACTACAGTAATGAAACTGTAAGCAGTCACATATAATAAGCACAAATAAACGTGTACAAACAGTCGTATAAACGCCAAATGCAATAAGTAACGGTGTTATTTTAATATATATATATATATATATATATATATATATATCCTACTGGGTCGTGAGGGGTTTGGAGCCTATCCCGGAAGCAATGGGCACGAAGCGGGGAACAACCCAGGATGGGGGGCCAGCCCATTGCAGGGCACCACTATATAACCATCCTCCCTTTATACCGCACATGAGTAGACAATCTCGATGTGGTAAATAACACTATATAAACATCCTACCTGTCATGCCCGGCTCGTACGATCCTTGTGTGTGCCACGCCCCCCTGATTATCCACGTGTGCTTCCCCGATCGTACCCAGCTGTGTCTTGTTTTGATCAATCCTGTCTATTTGAGTCCATGTCTTGCCTGAGTCCTTCGTCTGTCATTGATGTTAGTTATCGTCTGATGTTTCCTGTTCGTAGTCCTTGGAATAAACCCCTAGTTTCCCCGATTTTGGGCTGCCTGCCTGATCCTTGCCTGCCTGCCTGCCTGTCCGTGCGCCTTACCCGCGTTCAGCGATCACAACACTACCTTTATAATGCATATGGGTACATCAGTAACACATTTTCAAGGACTGAAATATACTGCAAAGCTGACACATTATATATAGTATAACAAAATAAACTACAGTAGAACTATATTACATACATCCCTTATGTTCTTATGTTCTTATTACATACATCATTATAAAGTATGTGCAATATTTTCTAGTGAATATATTAGGTGAAACTTTTAAGGTCCATAAAACACCTTATTTGAGGGCATTTTAAATAAAATATAGGAAGAATAAAAAGTCTTTCATTTACATACATTAATGAACAATAAATAAAACACTCCAACAACAAAGACCAAAGAACAATACTTATTTATCTAAACATTTTTTTTACAAACATGCTATATCAACTTTTCCATTGTATTTGGCACATTCACAATGTGCCCAGCGACTGCACATATCACACTGCACCTGAAAAATAAAACATATAAGTATTAGTCTGAACATGGAAACAGTAATAATACTGACTGATTCAATGAACTATTTGGTCCGATGCGGCTAAGCAGGTGTAGAAGCAGTTAATATGTTACTTGTTAAGTTATATTACTACACCCCAAGAACAAAATTATGAAGAGTGAAAATGAGCATAGTAGGATATTATATTATTGCGGATGATACATGTTGAAATATTATTACCATTTCAATTGTGCTTTTGTTGGGATCATCTTCCAGCATGGAACAAATCAAGCAATAATCTTCTGCACTGCCTATAATCACAGCTGTTCTCATTAGTACACAAGCTTTAACATTAGTCATTTGATTAATTTTCAGTATTTCACAAGACAGTTAAAAAACTTTGCAGTCTTAAAATTTTAAGACTGCAAATTTTCTCATTTACAATAATTTGTCACCTCATGAATTATGTAAATTCAGTTATTTAGGGTAGTTTGTACAGCCCCTGTACTTGACATTCAGCCAACGTCATGTAAAATAAGAACCGTTGCCAAACTGGCAACAAATGACCAACTGGACAGAACAGCCAAGAGGTCAACATCATGCAAAGAAAGAACTGGTGCCAAACTGGCAACAAGAACGTTCATGTTAGGACCTCCGTCTTGCGTGTTCGTGGCATGTGTCTGTATCTTTACTATTGCCTCAGCACATGATTTAACCTCTTTGGAGGCATGCAATGTTTCTTGGTTGATGCAAAAGAGATGACTGAAGGCCGTGAAGGAACTTGGTTTTGTTCTAAAGAAACTGCTGCATCTTGCTGATCAGCTTCCGTTTTCCTCACTTCAGATTACAGGATAGAAACAACTGAATCTGTGCACTGGCCTCTTTTGTAGGGCTTGAGGTGGCTGGTATTTGTACTTGTTTTTTAAAGTCATTCCCTCAGATTATTTTAGGGTAACTATTTTACCACTAATGGATACAATAATGTGCGGCCCTGAGAAATCTGGCTCCATTCTTCCTTTTCTCCCACGCTTCCTCATGTTGAGAAGCAGAACCTCATCGCCATGACTGTGCACCACATTTCTGTACTTCTTCTGGGCTCTCCTGTCATTTGCATCCCTTAGTTGTTTGCTGAGACTTTTCTATGTTCTCTTCAGCTGTTTTTCTAACAGCCTCCATTTTTTGACTTTTCTGATTTAAAAATTCTACGTAACTATCCTCCTCAGGAAGAATAATGGTGGTGAGCTACAATTGGTGAAACAGAGCAGACCTTAGTGCATCCTGGGATTACTGCGAGAGAGTGGTGTTCAGCTACAGCGATTGTTTTGGGATTGTTTGTGATTGTTTTTGGGGTGTTTGGAACGTATATTCTGAGTGTTTGTGTGCTTTAATTGTTTAGTGGGTGGCTGTGTTATTTCTATTTATTGTTCTTATTTTGGTCGGCGCGAGTGCTTGTCTGTCCTGTCTGTTTATTAACAGCGCGATTGTTACGGGCAGTGAGCTGCGTTTTCTGCTCGCGTTTAACTCCGTAAAAAACACCAGCGGGGTGAAATAGCTAATAATATCTAACGTCGGTAACGTTACTCAGCGCCAGAAAAGGACAGTTGCTCCTGAGCTTTGCTCGGTCGCCAGTCGGGGCCGGGAGGACATTTTCCACTTTTTTCCCCGCTCCGGCAGTAGCCTGCTGTGTGGGGGTTTTTGTGGTTTTTCGACCTCCCAAGAGCAACTTCGATTTCGTTTTGTTTTTAGTTCATACTTGGTTCAGGCAGAAGTTCTTTTGGTAAGTAGTAGTAAATTTATCGGATTTAAAATTTTAAATAAAAATAATAATTAAGTTCCGTTTCAACCCAAGTAACTTATTTTAGTGTACTCGGCACTTTATTGCATTTAACGTTACACTAATTAATCTTTAAAGTTAAATACGCTATATGAATTTACTGGGCTGGGAGTATGGGGTCATAGTGAGTTAGTTAATTATGGGGCCGGCTCAGTGTTGCGTTTGCAACATCTTTGCCCTTCTGGACGTTAGTGTCCAGTCGGACTTCATCTGCGAGCGATGTAAGCCAGTGGACTCGCTCATGGTCAAGGTTCGCGGCCTTGAGGAGCAACTGGCTCTCATCCAATGCAACAGTGAGTTAGAGGAGCAAGTTAATACGCCTTTTAGGGAGAAGGTGTGTACGCCACTAGCGGGGAGGGGGGAGAATGAAGAGCAGAGAGGTTGAGAGAGCTGGGTGACCGTAGGTCGTAGACGCAGGAAAGGGCGTACACACATTGCAGAGGCGGCATCACCTGAGGTGACTGTGTCGAACAGGTTTCAGGTTCTTCCAGCTTTAGAGCCGGAACGGACTGGGGAGGCAGGTGGGCCCTTGGGCACTGAGAAGCCCCCTCCCCCCAGGAAGAGGGAGGTTGTGGTAGTCAGGGGGTTCATTAGTTTCAAGAGAAGGTGGCTACCACCTTGAAAGTAGGTGGCTACAATTGTTCAGGGAAACTCGACACGCAAACTCCGAGACATGAGACGTAAACCAATTGCAGGGGGTTGTAGGGGTCCTTCTGAGGAAATTTTGAAATGTAGACCCTTTAATAGTCCCTTTTTCAGGCATCTTAGAGGCCTCATTCCACCAAATTTTACTGACACAAACTCTGGGTTATTTTTCATCATACAGTAGTAGTACTAAGTAGTAGTAGCAGTCTGTTACTGAGGACACCAAATGTATCTCATTCTCAGATTATGTTGATTAATGTTTGATGTACTGGTCAGTTGCAGTGCTCAATTATCAAGTAATGGTTTCATCAACAAGAGGTCAGCTTACCAGTGTCTGAAATAAGACTTTTAACCATTAACCATTCATTAAAAAAAATAAAGTTAACATAACAAAGGAAATTATGTCTATGACTTCATTTATTTATTTCACACCCTATTAGACATGTTAAAGGAACCTACAACTGTCTGAATGTAGCTTCTTCATTCAGTAAATTCAGTGGTCTCCTAAATCAAAATAATTCCATAATCCTACCAGGTACACTCATGTCATGCCCATGAAATACTAGTACTCATGAAAAAAACAACCACTCCAAGTTACCAACTAAAAGTCTCTTTCAAAATACAATGCCTCTGAGCCAAACTGATGTAGGTTCAAAAACAGTGGTTCCCAATCCTTAGACACTACGAAATGGTGATATTTCAAAGTTTTTAGACAGAAGCATTTTGTGTCAAATAAGAAATACTGAATTTACTAAGAAAGACTGAATTTTCACGCATGGTATAAAAACTGTCAGAATGGGTTAACTTGGAACACGTGTTAATGTTTGTAAACGGGCTCGGTTGATCGTGACGTCATCGCTGTACATTATATGGCTAGTAAAAGTAACTAGCCTACACACACAACTAGATCAGCGAGTTCAGATGCTCCAGCATTTTGTCGTTTTTTTTGTCAGAATATTTCACTTTATTAATAAGCTGTCGGCCTTAGCTTTCAAACAAAATCAGTGTCATGCAATATCTTCCCATATTTTTCACCAATTCTCGGCCGATGTTGGCTCGAACGAACGAAGATATCGATCGTCTGCTGCTGGTCTGATCCATGGTCATCTGTACTGTGTGAATAAGTCGACGAGTCGAGTCGTATGTCAATGCAATGCATGCGGCAAACGAAGCGACGACACCGGGATGAAATAGTATAGTATTACGCCATGCTGGTCTCACTTCATTATGTATTAAACTCACCTTCAGTTCCTTCAGTCCTGGGCAATTTCGCGCTCGGTTGCAGCGACTGGTCAAGAAAGCTGCTTCGCTTTCTAGACACCATTTTGTCTACTTGCCTCAATCAGCCAATCAGAAAACGCAGAATAAAAGCTTGCCAAAAATAGCCAATCAAAGCGAAGATAAGAATTAAGAAAGCCAAGCTAAGACGAAGATGGCTGCGCCTGGACAGAATATGGAAATTTCTGCAAAATAAATCTTTTATTGTGGCACCGAGTGCTGATCGTTTGATTCTGGGAACAGAGGCAAATTTTTTTTTCAACAACTGAAAGTAGCCGGTGATGTATTTACCCACAGGCGGTGAAATATCTCCGGGTGCCGGCTTCAAATGAACCCCCTGGGTAGTGGGGGATTCCATTATTAGGGGAGTAGACAGTTATGTGTGCACGCGTGATAGAGGGTCCCGTACGGTGTCTTGCTTGCCTGGTGCCCAGGTAGGAGACCTTCCAGATCGTGTGGATAAGCTTTTGGCCCCAGCTGGGGTGGATCCAGTTGTCGTGGTGCATGTTGGCACCAACAACATAGGCAAGGGTAGAAGGGCTGTTCTGCAGGATAAATTTATAGAAGTCGCCAATAAGCTTAGAAGCAGAACGTCCACGGTGGTATTCTCCGAAATACTCCCTGTGCCACGTGCAAGTCAGGTTAAGTTAGCTGAGATAAGGAAATTAAATGCGTGGCTAAAAGGATGGTGTAGGAAAGAGGGGTTTCGGTTTATGGGGCATTGGAGGACCTTCTGGAACAGGTGGGACCTGTTCAAGCCGGATGGGTTGCACCTGAACCAGACGGGAACCAGTGTATTGGGGAGGCGTATGTGTAGAGTAGTTGAGGAATGTTTAAACTAGGGACTGGGGGGGCAGGGAGGTTAGTTAACTATGTTGGTGGGGGGAAACGGAAAGCCCCAAATAATCATATTGTAACTGGGCACCGTAATAGGCCTACCCTTTGTTGTCTGTATTTAAACGCCAGGAGTATTAGGAACAAAATTCATGATTTAGAGGCTTTTATCTCATCGGACTCTTATGATATTATAGGAATAACTGAAACGTGGTTGAGTGAAAAGGATGAACAAGAATATAATATGGATGGTTACATGTTGTTCCGTAAGGATCGTATAGGAAAAAACGGAGGTGGTGTTGCAGTATATGTAAAGGAAAACTTGCAGGCAAGGGAACTTACTGATATAAATAAAACTACGGAAGTAAATATGGGTAAAATTAGATGCTAAAAACTCAAATAGCCTAATTGTCTGTGTTTGTTACAGAACACCTAATATCGCTGCTGAGGAAAGCAGATTGTTATACAGTGATATTAGGACTATGAGCAATAAAAATTATGTGGTAGTTATGGGTGATTTTAATCTACCAGGAATGCAGTGGGACATTATCACTGGCTCTTCAGAAAATGAACTGGAGATGGTGGAATTAGTACAGGATTGTTTTTTTACTCAGTTTGTTAACACCCCTACCAGGGGATATGCCATTCTTGATCTTGTTCTCTCTAATAACCAGGACAGGATTGGTAAATTAGACGTTTTAGAACCACTTGACAGTAGCGATCATAACATGGTTAAATTTGAGGTTAAGTTTAGTGTTCGAAGAGCTAAGTCCAAATCAAAAATATATAATGTTAGGAAGGCTGACTTTAAGTGTATGAGACTAAAACTAGAAACTGTGAACTGGATGGAGTTAAATAACAAAACTGTTGAAGAGGCCTGGGAATTTTTTAAAAGCACATTATTGCAAGTGCAAGAGGACTTCATACCTGTTTCCAGCAAGAATAAATCTAGGAAATTGCAACCTAGGTGGTTTACTAGGGAAATGAAGTATAAAGTAAGGAGGAAAAGGGCTTTGTTCCAGCAATGGAAAATAACTGATGATGACAGAATTAAGCAGGAATATCTAAGTCTACAGGCTGAGTTAAAAAATGATATTAGACGAGCTAAAAGAAATGTCGAAAGGATGGTTGCATTGGAAGCTAAGGATGACGTTAAAAGTTTCTTCCAGTATTTTAACTCTAAAAGAGCTCTAAAACCTGAAATTACTAATCTGCAGGATAGTAAGGGTCTTATAATAGTAAACGACATTGATATAGTAAATGAGTTCAATGATAGTTTTGCACGGGTATTCACTGTTGAGGACCTTAGTAATTTACCAGTTATTACTTATCCAGCATCGTCTATAGCTAATATATATATAACTGAAGCAGATGTTTTGCAAAGCCTAGCTAAGCTCAAAATAAATAAATCACAGGGCCCTGATGGCATCTTACCTATAGTGTTAAAAGAGATGAGGGATATTATTTGCCGACCCTTAACTTTACCGTTTCAAAAATCCTTATCTGAAGGTGTGGTACCTTCTGATTGGAAGCACGCCTTCATAACGCCAATTTTCAAAAAAGGGGTAGGAAGTAATTTGTCAAACTATAGGCCAATCAGTCTAACTTGTATAACTGGTAAAGTTACGGAGGCTATAATCAAAGAGAAAATGGTAGATTACCTGGACTCCAATAACATTTTGCGGGATAGCCAGCATGGATTTAGGAGAGGTAGATCCTGTTTAACAAATCTGTTGGAGTTTTTTGAGGAAGCTACTCAGGAAGTTGATGATAAGAAAGCCTATGATGTCATCTACTTAGATTTCCAAAAGGCTTTTGATGTTGTCCCCCACAAGAGGCTCCTACTTAAACTCAAAGCGACAGGTATTTTAGGTACCGTAGCGACCTGGATTGATAACTGGTTAACAGATAGGAAACAGCGAGTAGTTATAAGAGGCACAATGTCACAGTGGGCTTGCGTTCATAGTGGGGTACTGCAGGGTTCGATTTTAGGACCACTATTGTTCCTAATTTACATAAATGATATGGATACCTATATATACAGTAAACTGGTGAAATTTGCAGATGACACCAAGGTGGGTGGTGTAGCAGATACTGAATTAGCGGCTCAGCAGCTACAGCGGGATCTTGATTTAATTAGTGACTGGGCCGATACCTGGCAGATGAAATTTAATGTCGATAAATGTAAGGTACTCCATCTAGGGAGCAGAAATATAAAGTACAGGTATTTCATGGGTGTCACTGAAATAAAGGTAGCTGATCATGAGAAAGACCTTGGTGTGTATGTTGATGCTTCCATGTCCCATTCTCGCCAGTGTGGGGAAGCAATAAAAAAGGCCAATAGGATGTTGGGGTATATCTCCAGGTGTGTGGAGTTTAAGTCAAGGGAGGTAATGCTAAGATTATACAATTCCTTGGTGAGACCTCACCTAGAATATTGTGTGCAGGTTTGGTCACCATATCTTAAAAAGGACATTGTGGCCGTAGAAAAGGTGCAGCGTAGGGCCACAAAAATGATTCCTGGTCTTAGAGGAATGTCATACGAGGAACGGTTACTTGAGCTAAATCTGTTCAGTCTCAAGCAAAGGAGACTGAGGGGGGACATGATCCAGGTATATAAGATTATAACAAGTTTGGATGCTGTTCAACCAAATAGTTACTTCAGCATTAGTTTAAATACACAAACTCGTGGCCATAGGTGGAAATTAGCGGGAGAACATTTCAAGCTGGATTTAAGGAAGCACTTCTTTACACAGCGCGTAGTCAGAGTATGGAATAGCCTTCCTGATAATGTAGTGCAAGCTGAATCCTTGGGTTCCTTTAAATCAGAGCTAGATAAGATTTTTTTTTTTTTGTGACCAAATTTTTATTAGAGATTTTTATAACAAAGAACAAAATGGAACAAAACAGAACATACTCCACCCCCACCCCACCCCCAATACACCCTGAGACAGCAGTTCAATTTAAAGAAACAGAAAACCAACAAAGGTCACCAGCACACTCAGCTACGGAGAGCACAGCTAAAAACTGAGGATAAAAGGAATAACACACTTATACCACTGAAAAATGTTAGAATTAGGAAAGTAAAAATCAAAACAAAAAAACAAGGAATATGGCCTCAGGACATGACCTGCAACCAATCCTTGACCAGCTGCACGTCATGGACCCAGCTCTGGATTGTAGAACCAGACGAGTTGTTAATCCGGGCCGCAGAGAGTTCCAGCAGAAGCAGATCAAGAAAGGTGGACTTCCAGACAGAGGGAATGGCACGATCAGGAGACTTCCAACGAGAGGCTAATAACAACTTGGCCGCTAAGGAGGCAGACATCAGAAGCCTCTGCTGGAAGCGAGAGAGAGAGAGAGAAGAGAAGTCCAGGAGAAGAAGGACCATGGGAGACAGGGGGATGGGAGAGGAAAGAACTGAAGAGAGAGATCTGGCCACATAATCCCAAAGAGCAGCCACTGGAGGACAGTCCCAGAACATATGGAGAAAGGTACCAGGAACCTGGAGGGGACAAAGATGACACAAGGGGTCAGGCTCTAAGCCCATGAGATGGCGTTTCCTGGGAGTGGGGTATAATCTGTGAACAAACTTAAATTGTGTTTGCTGGTGATTGGGATTTTTAGAACAATTTTTAATATTATGAAAAATAACACTCCAAGATAAGACGGGGGTGGGAGAGAGCTCCCCCTGCCAGACAGCAATTATGGGGAGAGGTTTATGAGAGGATTTACGGAGGAGGGAATAGAGACTGGACACGGGCTTAGAAACAGGAGAAAGGGACAGAGCAAATCTGCACAGCGGGTGAAACGGAAGAGGTGAGGAAAAGGAGATATTACAGGCCCTAAGCATGGACCTCAGCTGGAGGTAGAAAAAATATGAAGAAGAGGGAAGATTAAATGTGACCTTAAGAGACTGGAACAATTTGAGACCCGAGCTATCAAAAATGTCACCCAGGGTGGAGATACCTGACTGAGACCACGGCGAGGAAGAGATGGGGCAGCCTCCAATGTTCAGGACAGGATTATGGAGCAACGGAACACTGGGGTGCCATTTTGGGAAGGGGCCCAACAATTTCTCAACCCTTCTCCATGTGCGAAGGGCCTGACAGATAA
This sequence comes from Brienomyrus brachyistius, assembly GCF_023856365.1. Lineage (NCBI taxonomy): Eukaryota > Metazoa > Chordata > Actinopteri > Osteoglossiformes > Mormyridae > Brienomyrus > Brienomyrus brachyistius. The sequence continues at coordinate 1,796,541 of NC_064548.1, forward strand.
TCGGACCGACTGAGGCAGAGATGGATTTGAATTTAACAGGGAGGAAAGGAAGCGAGGCTAGACGATGGGGGAGAACATATTCTGCTTCGATAGGAAGCCAGGCAGGGGGATGCTGGGGAGGACTGATCCAGCTCCAAACTGGCCTTAGAGTAAAAGCAAGGTGGTAAATTTCGAAGTCCGGTAGAGAGACGCCCCCATCCAACCGGTCACGGATTAGGGTAGAGTGTCTGACGGAGGGTCTCTTGCCATCCCAAAGAAAAGTAGAAATAGTAGACTTAACTGAGGCCCAGTACCCAGGTGGAGGGGAGAGGGGAAGCATGGAACTCATAAAATTAATTCTAGGGAGCACGTTCATCTTAATAACAGCCAGCCTAGCCCGAAATGAGAGGGGAAGAGAAGACCACGAGAGCTAGATAAGATTTTAACGACTCTCAGCTATTAGTTTAGTTCTCCCCAAGCGAGCTTGATGGGCCGAATGGCCTCCTCTCGTTTGTATAGTTCTTATGTTCTTAATTAAAAGTGCACATGTAACAAAATGGCAAGTTAGAGATTAACCATAAGAATGTTATTTTTTAATAAAAAGAAATAAATATAAAACTGGTACATCAGTTGAAGAAACAGTAATCTACAAATAACAGGGCCAAAAGCATGGAAAATACAACAGAAGAACTACGCAACAGTTATTGTTAAACAACACACATTACTGCTAATCACTGTCTCCTGAAGTCAAGGTCACCGACAGCGTCTGAGTAACACACAAGACATACGTGAACTATTTCACATCTTCAGTTCACCTAACATCCAAGTCTTTAGGCTGTGGGAGAAAAGTGAAATAACAGGATGTAACCACTGATCATGGAAACATCATAAGCATGCTAAGCAATGTATCTATGAACTAGAACAACAAAACTGCAAATAACTGAATTATTTTATCATTTATCATCTACTTATAATGTATATGTTGTGGCATCAAATCTTCATTATTCATAATATATAATAATATAAATTTACACACAGAGCTGTAAATAAATACTCACCGGCAAGTCAACTGGAACCTCTGAGGGGAACACTGCTTCTCTCCCATACATAAGTAGAAATGAGGAGTGCTTTGCTGTAGTGCGAATTTTGGACCTCAATGAAAAAGGTAATGAAAGGCATCCAGAAACAATGACATTAGTCATTGACTAATTTCCTTAGGGCTCTAAAACTCAAGCATGATTACAAAAAAAAATATTGTAAATAATGTACCCTGGGGAACCTTCAAATAATACTACCATTTAATGTTATCGTTAGTCTTCTCATCCAGTCCGTTTGTCTGGGGGTGACAGGCTGCAGTCACACTCCTTTCAACCCCTAGCACCTGACACAGCTTCTGGTTTAGCTTAAGAATAGCAAGAAAGGTAACTAATTATTTTATTCAGATACATAGACAGATACAGTACATAAAGAGTATGAATAATAATTAATGTGAATATAAAATAAAACCTTACTTCATTAACAAATTCCCTGCCTTGGTCAGACAGGATTCGTTTGGGGCATCCATGCCTATATATTATGGAGCACAGATACCGTCGAACATCTCCAGCAGATTTTGTTTTCAATGGAAATGCTTCCACCCACTTCGAAAAGTAATCGGTGGCAGTCAAAATGTATTGGTTGCCTTCTGATGTTTTCGGCAGTGGGCCCGTCAGCTCAATTCCAAGAAGGTCCCAGACAGCAGACACCTTTTAGCCAAACAATTTTTCAAAATATAAATAAACACATCATCCAAACTAACAAACATTGCTCAATAGCAAATGGATTATTGCACTAAAAAGTCAATGAGGGTCCCAAAGTAAATTGTAAGATTTTTTTGTCTACTATTTTACATTTACCTCAATACACTGGAGTGGCTGAGCAACAGTCAAAGGTTTGGAACCTTTTGGCATTTGTCACACTCCAAAACCTTTAACATGAAAATAATTATAGTAAAAACCATACACAATATTTTATTTATTTAATTTTAATTTTTTTATTTAATTTATTTCTATTTAAAAATAACAATAATAATAATAATAATAATAATAATATGGAAAAAAATTACCCAGTTATCAACATCCACAGACATGCCAAGCCAGTAAAATCTGGAGCACATGGCAGTGCGGGTTTTCAATACACCTGTGTGCCCACCAATAGGAGATGTGTGGAACTCCTTGCCCACCAATAGGAGATGTGTGGAACTCCTTGAACAGCTCTCTTGCTCCCTTTGTGGTCTTGATGACCTTCCTACTTCCTGTAATCACAAAGGCATCAGTTCAAACCCAGCCTCAGCACATCTGTGGGTCCTTGAGCAAGGCCTTCAATCCCCAGCTCCCTGGGTGCCGCTACAAGCGGCAGCCCTTCACAGACAACTTACTCTACAAAGAGCAAGTTGAGGGAGGCGTAAATGACTTTCCCCACATTGGTTCTTTTTTGTGAAAAGAACCTATGTAACTGTAATCCAGTTGTTCTCAAAATCGGTCCTCAGGCCCCACTGCCCTGCTTGTTTTCCTGCTATCCCTGCCCCACACACAAGTCCCAGCTGTCTTTCGGCTTCTGATTGACTGAACACACCTGATCCAGGTAATAAGCAGTGTGTAGGGCAGGGATAGCTGGAAAACAAGCAGGGCAGTGGATCCTGAGGACCGAGTTTGAGAACCACTGCTGTAATCTGTCATTATCACTATTATTATTATTAGTAGTAGTGTTGTATAGATATGACATTATTCAAGAAAAAAATAGATGTAAAAAACCAATACACTAGCTTGGAAGTCACTTTGGAAAAAGTTTCTTTAAATATACAGTAAATGCAAATCCTATTTAGCCTTGTAAGGAAGAAAACCACTACTTGTTGTAACATTTCTTGTTTGTTGTTACTATTTGGTTGTTTGTTGGGGGCAGTAAGTCACTCAGTGGGCTAAGTCTCTGTGTCTGTGATTGGAAGGTTGCCAGTTTGAGCTTGGCTTTAGCATGTCTGTGTGTCCTTAAGCAAGGCCCTCAACCCCAAGCTTCCTATATGCTGCTATAGGTAGCTGCCCTTTGCAGCCAGTTTGCTCTCATCTATATAGAAAGCAAGTTGGGGGAGGCATAAAGAGAATTTCCCCATGGGGATCAATAAAATAATAATGTTAATGAATAATAAATAATGAATAAATCATTTTATATTTGATAAAATTCCTCTTTTGTCTACAGTTGCAGCCATGCAGTGATTCTATTAGTAAGTTATTACATTTACCTGTTTTGAAAAAAACAAAATTTTACAACAAAATAACGAGTTGCAGCATTTCATACGAGTTAATTCTTATGGCCCATTTCAAATATCACCGTAAGGGGGCAGATATACACTGCAATACAACAGCGTGAAATTTGTCAGTGTTTAAGGGACTTTCTCTATCACCTCTCTGGCATTTTTGTGTCTTAAAATTACAGTTATACTGATTTA